>NC_041389.1:605588879-605597552 GCF_002162155.2 Triticum dicoccoides
CGACGACGGGCGGCGGGGGTGCGCGGCGACGACGATGACGGGCGGCGGGGGCGGCGAGGGCAACGGCACAGCGGCGCGGCGGCGTCGGCGTCGCCGTTGAGATCGAGACTCTCTCGCGCGAGAAGTGGAACGAAGCGGCGACGAGATAACTGATTTTTTGTAAGTGTCATATATATAGGGGGAGCCTTTAGTACCGGTTGGAGCCACCAACCGGTACTAAAGACCAATTTTGGCCAGCCCAAGCGGCGGGAAACTGGGCCTTTAGTACCGGTTGGTGGCTCCAACCGGTACTAAAGGGCAACCCATTAGTACCGGTTGGAGCCACCAACCGGTACTAATGGCCGTGCGCTTTTCTGCTATTTTTTCTTTTCAGCTATAGTTTTTCTTCTTTTCTGCTATTTTTTCTTTTCTGCTATTTTTTCTTTTCTGCAAAACTTGATGGTCAAAGTCTGGAGTTATAACTTAAAAAAAAGAAATGTCGCACTGGTTTATAAACCCAGCCGCGGCTGCCCTTTCGAACTCCTCTATTTAGCAGGCTTCTGGGCCTAATTAGGACGCGCTGCCCTGTGAGCCTGCTGGCCCTACTGGGCATGTATTTGCACACCCAAGGTCTGGCAGGCCCGCAGGACAGCGCCCCAACATTCTTCTTTCTCTTCTTCTCCTTCTTCTTCCTCTTCTTCTTCTTCCTCTTCCTCTTCTTCTTCTTCTTCTTCCTCTTCTCCTTCTTCTTCCTCTTCTTCTTCTTCCTCCTTCTTCTTCCTCTTCTTAGTCTTCTTCTTCTTCTTCTTCTTCTTATTTCTGCGTAGTTTTTTGTATAGTTTTTTCTTTTCTGTTATATTTATTTTCTTCTATTTATTTGTGAGTAGTTTTTCATCTAGTTTTCCAAAATTCAACATTTTCAGAGTTCATTTTGTAGTGATTTTCAATTTCATGGTCATTTTGTAAACGATTGAAAAATAGCAAATATTTTTTTTTCTGCTTTATTTTTTCTTCTATTTATTTCTGAGTAGTTTTTTCTTTTCTGCTATATTTATTTTCTTCTATTTATTTCTGAGTAGTTTTTTTATTTTGTTTTTTTCTTTTTAGCTATAGTTTTTCTTCTTTTCTGCTATTTTTTCTTTTCTGCTATTTTTTCTTTTCTGCAAAACTTGATGGTCAAATCTGGAGTTATAACTTAAAAAAAAAAGAAATGTCGACGTGCAATTAGTATTTGCCATAACAGAAGAAGTCCGAAGTTGTAATAAGTTATTAAAAATAAAAAAGAGGTGCAATGCTCGTTAATTTGCTTCAAGCCTTTCGGAATAGTGTAAACTGCACTGCGCATAGCTCCATGCAGTCTACCGTATTTCTGAAGGCTTGAAGCTAAGCAACGTGAGCATTGAGCCTCTTCTTCATCGTCTCTGCACTCAGGGCTTATAAACCGCTCTTAATCCCTCTCAGTTCGCGAGGTGGGACTAAAAAACAGCTTGCCATAACCTCATTAGTACCAGTTCGTGGTACGAACCGGCACTAAATGGTGATGGTGGGGCCATAGCCTGACCGCAGGCTGACACAACCTCTTTAGTACCGGTTCGTGGCATGAACCGGTACTAAAGGTTCGCCACGAACCGGTGCTATTGATCGCCGCCACGAACCGGCACTAGTGTACATATTAGTGCCGGCTGAAATTCCAACCGACACTATTGTGCTTCACATTTGACCCTTTTTCTACTAGTGACATGATCATGCAAAAGCAATATGACAATGATGATGCGTGTCATAATAAACGGAACGGTGAAAAGTTGCATGGCAATATATCTCGGAATGGCTAGTGAAATGCCATAATAGGTAGGTATGGTGGCTGTTTTGAGGAAGGTATATGGTGGGTGTATGGTACAGGCGAAATTTGCGTGGCACAAGAGAGGCTAGCAATGGTGGAAGGGTGAGAGTGCGTATAATCCATGGACTCAACATTAGTCATAAAGAACTCATATACTTATTGCAAAAATCTACAGGTCTCTGAAAACAAAGTACTACGCGCATGCTCCTAGGGGGATAGATTGGTAGGAAAAGACCATCGCTCGTCCCCGACCGCCACTCATAAGGAAGATAATCAATAAATAAATTGTGCTCCAACTTCCTTACAAAGCGGTTCACCATACGTGCATGCTACGGGAATCACAAACTTCAACACAAGTATTCCTCAAATTCATAATTACTCCACTAGCATGACTCTAATATCACCATCCTCATATCTCAAAAAAATTATCAATCATCAATTGATCATAGCATCCAATTCACTTTCTATAATAGTTTTTATTATACCCAACTTGGATGCCCATCATTCTACGACCAATTTTATAACCATAGCAAATACCATGCTATTCTATAAGACTCTCAAAATAATATAAGTGAAGCATGAGAGATCAACAATTTCTACAAAATTAAACCACCGCCGTGCTCTAAAAGATATAAGTGAAGCACTAGAGCAAAAATTATCTAGCTCAAAAGATATAAGTGAAGCACATAGAGTAGTCTAATAAATTCCAAATCAAGTGTGTCTATCCCAAAAGGTGTGTACAGCAAGGATGATTGTGGTAAACTAAAAATAAAAGACTCATATTATATAAGATGCAACAAGCAAAACACATGTCATGTGGCGAATAAAAATATAGCTCCAAGTAAAGTTACCGATAGACGAAGACGAAAGAGGGGATGCCTTCCGGGGCATCCCCAAGCTTAGGCTTTTGGTTGTCCTTGAATATCTTGGGGTGCCATGGGCATCCCCAAGCTTATGCTCTTGCCACTCCTTATTCCATAGTCCATCAAATCTTTACCCAAAACTTGAAAACTTCACAACACAAAACTCAACAAGAAATCTTGTAAGCTCCGTTAGTGCAAGAAAGAAAAACCACCACATAAGGTACTGTAATGAACTCATTATTTATTTATATTGGTGTTAAACTTACTGTATTACAACTTCTCTATGGTTATACCCCCAATACTAGCCATAGATGCATCAAAATAAGCAAACAACACACGAAAAACAGAATCTGTCAAAAACAGAACAGTCTGTAGCAATCTGTAACTTTCGAATACTTCTGGAACTCGAAAAATCCTACCAAAATAGGAAGTCCTAGGTAATTTGTCTATTGATCTACTGAAAAAAGAATCAACTCAAAAGCATGTTTCTGTGATTTATTAGATGTTTTCTCGTGAGCGCAAAAGTTTCTGTTTTTCAGCAGAATCAAATTAACTATCACCGTAGGTTATCCTATAGGTTCTACTTGGCACAAACACTAACTAAAACATAAAACCACATATAAACAGATGCTAGATGAATTATTTATTACTAAACAGAAGCAAAAAGCAAGGAACGAAAATAAAATTGGGTTGCCTCCCAACAAGCGCAATCGTTTAACGCCCCTAGCTAGGTATAAAAGCGAGAATAGATCTAAGTATTGCCATCTTTGGCATTCAATTCATAAGTGGCACGCATGATAGATTCATAAGGTAATTTGACTTTATTTCTTTGAAAGTGTTCCATGCCTTTCCTTAATGGAAATTGGAATCTAATATTCCCTTCCTTCATATCAATAATTGCACCAATCATTCTAAGGAAAGGTCTACCAAGAATAATAGGACATGAAAGATTGCAATCTATATCAAGAACGATAAAATCTACAGGCACATAATTCCTATTTGCAACAATAAGAACATCATTGATCCTCCCCATAGGTTTCTTAATGATGGAATCCGCAAGGTGCAAGTTTAAAGAGCAATCAAAGTCATGGAAACCTAGCACATCACATAAAGTTTTCGGAATCGTGGAAACACTAGCACCCAAATCACATAAAGCATAGCATTCATGATCTTTAATTTTAATTTTTATAGTAGGTTCCCACTCATCATAAAGTTTTCTAGGTATATAAACTTCCAATTCAAGTTTTTCCTCATAAGATTGCATCAAAGCATCAACAATATGTTTGGTAAAAGCTTTATTTTGACTATAAGCATGTGGATAATTCAACACAGATTGCAACAAGGAAATACAATCTATTAAAGAACAATTATCATAATTAAATTCCTTTCATAATAGTGTGTTCATTGCTATGTAAAGTTTTGACCTCTTCAATCCCACTTTTACCAAATTTAGCATCAAGATGTAAAAACTCAGAATCATTGGACGCCTTTTAACTAAAGTTGACTCATCTCTAGTCCCATCATTATCAAGATTCATATTGTAAAACAAAGATTTAATAGGGGACACATCAATAACTTTTAGATCTTCATCATTATTTTCATGGAAACTAGAAGAACACGCTCTTACAAAGCAATCTTTCTTAGCACGCATCCTACCGGTTCTTTCTTTGCACTCATCAATGGAAATTCTCATGGCTTTGAGAGAATCATTGATATCATGCTTAGGTGGAATAGATCTAAGTTTCAAAGAATCAACATCAAGCGAAAGTCTATCAATGTTCCTAGCCAATTCATCAACTTTAAGCAATTTTTATTCAAGCAAAGCATTAAAATTCTTTTGAGAGATCATAAATTCTTTAACACTATTCTCAAAATCAGAGGGCATCTTATTAAAATTTCCATAAGAGTTGTTGTACGAATTACCATAATTATTAGAGGAATTACTAGGGAACGACCTAGAATTAAAGTTTCCTCTATACGCGTTGTTACCAAAATTATTCCTACCAACGAAATTCCCATCCATAGATTCATTATTATTCTCAATCAAATTAGACAAGGGCGTATCATTAGGATCAATAGGAGCACTCTTAGTAGCAAACAATTTCATAAGTTCATCCATCTTTCCACTCAAAACATTAATCTCTTCTATAGTATGCACTTTTTTACTAGTAGATCTTTCGGTGTGCCATTGATAATAATTAACCATAATATTATCAAGGAGTTTAGTAGCTTATACTAAAGTGATTTCCATAAAAGTGCCTCTCGCGGCCGAATCTAAAAGATTGCTAGAATCAAAATTCAATCCGACATAAATTTTTTGTATGATTATCCATAAATTTAAACCATGTGTAGGACAATTGTGAATCATTAATTTCATTCTTTCCCAAGATTGGGCAACATGCTCATGATCAAGTTGTTAAAAATTCATAATATCATTTCTAAGAGAGATAATCTTAGCATGAGGAAAATACTTAGAGATAAAAGCATCTTTGCACTTATTCCATGAATCAATACTATTTTTAGGCAAAGACGAAAACCAAGGTTTAGCACAATCTCTAAGTAAAAACGGAAATAACTTCAATTTAACAATATCAATATCCGTATCTTTCTTCTTTTGCATATCACATAAATCAACAAAGTTGTTTAAATGAGTAGCGGCATCTTCACTAGGAAGGCCGGAGAATTGATTTTTCATAACAAGATTCAACAAAGCAGCATTGATTTCACAAGATTCAGCATCATTAAAAGGAGCAATCGGAGTACTAAGGAAGTCATTATTATTGATATTGGAAAAGCCACACAATTTAGTATTATCTTGCGCCATCGTGACAAGCTATCCAACACACAAGCACACAGAAAGTCAAGCGAAAGAGAGAGGAGAACGGGAAAAAGAGGGCGAATAAAACGGCAAGGGTGAAGTGGGGGAGAGGAAAATGAGAGGCAAATGGCAAATAATGTAATGCGAGGGAGATGAGTTTGTGATGGGTACTTGGTATGTCTTGACTCGAGCGAAGACCTCCCCGGCAATGGCGCCAGAAATCCTTCTTGCTACCTCTTGAGCATGCGTTGATTTTTCCCTTGAGGAGGAAAGGGTGATGCAGCAAAGTAGCATAAGTATTTCCCTTAGTTTTTAAGAACCAAGGTATCAATCCAGTAGGAGGCTCCTCAAAAATCCCTCGTACCTACACAAACAAACAAGAACCTCGCAACCAACGCAATAAAGGGGTTGTCAATCCCTTCACGGTAACTTGTGAAAGTGAGAACTGATAGAGATAATAAGATAAGATAAATATTTTTGGTATTTTTATGATATAGATTGGAAAGTAAAGGTGCAAATAAAAGTAGATGGAAAACTTATATGATAGAAGATAGACCCGGGGGCCATAGGTTTCACTAGTGGCTTCTCTCAAGATAGCATAAGTATTACAGTGGGTGAACAAATTACTGTCGAGCAATTGATAGAAAAGTGCATAGTTATGAGAGTATCTAGGCATGATCATGTATACATGCATCACGTCCGCAACAAGTAGATCAAAACAATTCTGCATCTACTACTATTACTCCACACATTGACTGCTATCCAGCATGCATCTAGAGTATTAAGTTCATATGAACAGAGTAACGCATTAAGCAAGATGACATGATGTAGAGGGATAAACTCAAGCAATATGATATAAACCCCATCTTTTTATCCTCGATGGCAACAATACAATACGTGCCTTGCTGCCCCTGCTGTCACCTGGAAAGGACACCGCAAGATTGAACCCAAAGCTAAGCACTTCTCCTATTGCAAGAAAGATCAATTAGTAGGCCAAACCAAATTGATAATTCGAAGAGACTCGCAAAGATAACCAATCACACATAAAATAATTCAGAGAAAATTCAATTATTTCTCATAGATAAACTTGATCATAAACCCACAATTCATCGGATCTCAACAAACACACCGCAAAAAGAGTTACATCGAATAGATCTCCAAGAAGATCAAGGAGAACTTTGTATTGAGATTCAAAGAGAGAGAAGAAGCCATCTAGCTAATAATTATGGACCCGAAGGCCTGTGGTAAACTACTCACAACTCATCAGAGAGGCCTTGGAGATGATGTAGAGGCCCTCCATGATCGATTCCCCCTCCGGCGGAGCACCGACAAAGGCTCCAAGATGGGATCTCGCGGATACAGAAGGTTACGGCGGTGGAATTAGGTTTTTGTGGTGCTCCTAGATGTTCTCGGGGTACGTGGATATATATAGGAGGAAGAAGTAGGTAGGTTGAGCCATGAGGGGCCCACGAGGCAGGGGGGCACGCCCACCCCTTTAGGGTGCGCCGGCCATCCTCGTGGCCGCCTCGTTCGCTGCTTGACGTCCACTCCAAGTCTCCTGGTTTGCATTTGTTCCGAAAAGATCGCTCCCGAAGGTTTCATCCCGTTTGGACTCTGTTTGATATTCCTTTTCTGCGAAACACTGAAATAGGAAAAAAAAACAGCAATTCGGGATGGGCCTCCGGTTAGTAGGTTAGTCCCAAAAATTATATAAAAGTGTAAATTAAAAAACCATAAACATCCAAAGCAGGTAATATAATAGCATGAAACAATTAAAAATTATAGATACGTTGGAGACGTATCACACGTCATCGAAATTGCCCCTAAAGTTATGAAATATCACCAATAGATGCCACCTATAAGTGAAAAAAATGTTTCACACTGGAGAATCCCCGCATGGGCCGGCCCAGTAGAAACCTTCTACACTGCGCTCTACGCGCTAGGAGAAGACACATGGAACCTGTTTCGGCCGGCCCATGTCCGGGTAGCCTGTTTTAAGATTTCGTTTTTATTTTTTGTTTTGTTTTTTCGTCTTCATTTTTCTACTTTAAATAATTAGAGACTTAAAAATGTTCTGACAATAATAAAAATGAGAATTTTTAAATAAAACATTTAATAATTCATAAATGTTTGTGGGTTCAGAAATTTTTCATGATTTTTAAAAAATGTTCGCATATTCAAAAAAGTTCGTAATTTTTTAAAATAAATGTTTGGTAAATCAGAAAATATTCATGATTATTTAAAAAAGTTCATGTATTAATTTTTTTAATGAAATGACCAAAACTTTGCCAATTCAAAAAATGTTCATGAATTGAAAAATATCCTGAAAATTTTAAAATTGTTCGTGACTTATAAAATATTTTATTTATTCATAAAATGTTTGCTGATTCAAAAAATGATCATGCATTTAAAAAATGTTGGCTAAATTAGAAAAATGTTCAACCAATTTCCAAAAATTGTTTGTCGATTCTAGAAATGTTCGCCTATTCAAAAACTATGTTTAGAAACATGTTCACAATTTTCAAAAATGTTTGCAAATATTATAAAATGTTCATGAATTCAGAAAATGTTCATGATTTTAGAAAATGTTTAAAAATCTGTAAAAAATGTTCACGATTTCATATGTGTTCACGAGTTAAGAAATTGTTCATTATTTTAAAAAATTGTGTACGATTTCACAAAAATGAGAGTGATAGTGTATCTGGATGATACAACGAAATATGGTCATGGTCATTGGAGATTATGAGTTTTTCTCCTGTTGCAACGCGTGGGCCGTTTTGCTAGTAAAACTAATGTGTGCAGTAAATAAAAACAAAGGCAGTATGAAAACATGACAATGCAAAAGTTTATATTACTCGGATTTGCTAATAATCCACGGAAGCTTAAATTGGATGTACATATACCCCCAGCGTTGAGGTTGTGTAAAAGTTCTTAATATTAATTAACAAGTACAAACATTTTTAAGTTTCACAAAGTAGAACAAAAATATGATAAAGTACATGAAATTTGGGCCACGCCAGGCGTCGGCCAGCAGATAAATAGAAAACATCCGCCGCCTCGTTGGTTGTTGGATGGATGCGGGCGCCATCCGATCTACCCATCCACGAGGGCCATCTCCCTTTTGCAAGAGCAATAATGCTAAACGTACGGACTTTATTTACAGGTTTGTACGG
>NC_041389.1:605597721-605629631 GCF_002162155.2 Triticum dicoccoides
CGCTAAGCTGCCTGTAAACCCCCCGTAGAAACCTGTACGTCTAGCATTACTCTTGCAAGAGTGGTGTTGCAGAACAAGCCCCGCAACAGGATGCTTGTTGCAAAAACTCGGAACCGTTATTTACCTTTCTAAAACACAGTCTGTGCTGCAGAACTTTTTTTGCAAACGAGGTTTTGTTGCAGATTTTTTTTACAACAGAGGTACGTTGAAAAAAATTGTCTTCACTTTTTTTGCAACATAGCTTATGTTTCGGGAGAAACTTCTGCAACATTGGTGTTGTTGCAGAAAAAAATTGAGGGGAGCCATGAGGAGCCAGGGGCACATGTCACGTGGGACACATGTAGTACGAGCGAACAGGGGTTGTGTTGCAGATTTTTTTCGTCTTCATCTTTTTGTAATATAGATGATTTTGCGGAAGGACTTTTGCAACATGGGTGGTGTTGCATAATTTTTTTACAACATAGGTCTAGTTACAAATTTTCATTTTTTGCAACAAAGATCTTGTTACAGTTTTTTTCCTTGCAACAGAAGTCTTGTCGCAGAAATTTTTGTGACAAGTCTCGTTACAGAAGTCATGAAATTTGCAGGATATTTTCGCAATGAAGGCCTTGTTGCAGAATTATACTGCAACAGAGGTCTTGTTGCAAAAATTTATAATCTTTTTACTACCAATGCCAATGTGAGCCGAGGCCTTGCAACTGTTCCCGGGTGAGATGGGAGCAATATGATTGTGAATTTGTGATGTTTCTGGGAAGGAAAGATGGACAACGAGCGGGGCCACATGGACACGTGGTAGACGATTGAGGCGGTTGAGTGCCTTGGAACAATCCGCCGGTGGATGCTAATCATTTCCCATGAAATTTGCAGGAGACTTCGTGCTTGCCTCTTTTTTAACACTTGTGCTTGCCTCATACTAGAATACATATTTACTCCGCGTTCATGTTAGTATCCGTATCGTATTTGTATCTGTATCCATATATATCCATGTAATACTGTCGATATGAAATGGGCAATACTCTGCGCCGGTCGACCGGCCCAAATTGGGCCGGTCAACTCGCAGCCGCCAGATGCATGCGCTAGCAGCCGCACGATTTGCCTCGGCCTGCATCTCGCACATGTCGTCTTCTTCCCCTGCGCATGCTTGCTTCTGTTGGCTCTCCCCGCTGTCTCTCTCTTGAAGCTCCCTCGCGCCGCTCGTCGGCTCGCCGCCGCCGCCGCTCGCCGACACATCTCGTCGGGCCGCTCGCCGCTCCGTGTGGGTATGCCCCTATGAAGCAAACTGCACTGCCGGTTGCAGCAAAATTGACCACGGGTCGAAGCATTCCTCGCTAGTTGTGGCCTCGCCGGCGTCGACGCTCGCCGACACAGCTCGTCAGGCCGCTCGCTGCTCCGCGTGGGTCTGCCCCTATGAAGCAAACCACACTGCCGGTTCCAGCAAAAATGACCACGGGTCGAAGCATTCCTCGCTAGTTGTGGCCTCGCCGGCGTCGACGCCAGTTGCAGCACATCGCCATTGGTACCGGTTGCAGCAAATCACAGTTCCATTGTCGACGGCCATATCTCACTGTCGCCGGCGCCAGTTGCAGCACATCGTCGGTGGTGCTGGTTGTAGCAAATCATGGCGTCGTCGACGGAGATACTTCGCCGTCGCCGGTTGCAGCACATACGGTCGCTGGTGGTAGCTTTCTCGTTGCGGGTTGCAGCAAACGCAGCACCGTCGTCGTCGGTCACACTTCATCGGCTCCCCCGATTGTAGCATATTTGGTCGCCATACCGATGGCCAGCGAGGCACCATCCGTGAACAAAGGATGTAGCAAAAACATCGCCCGGTAGTAGCAAAATTCAGATGTGGTTGCAGCAAAAAGCATCATTTGGTCGTCGGGGGTCGCGAGCTAAGTCGTAATGGATGTAGCAAAAAAATCGTCGAAGGTAGCAAAAATCAGCGATGGTTGTAGCAAGAGCGATATCATTGCCGTCACGGGCTTGTGCTAATTACGAATGACTGCAGCAAAAAAGTTGCCGGTGCTAGCTTCCTCCATCCCCGGTTGCAGAAGCTCAGAAAACGCAGCTCCTCCTCGCCAGCTCGGCCTTCTCCCAACACAACGCCGCCGGTCATCTTTGGGTCGTTCCGAGCTTTGCCATTTGTAGCACCGGTGCCAGCAGTTGGTAGAAAAAGAAGCAGCTCTGTTGACTGTTAGGGCATCTCCAGCCGCGCCCCCAGGAAGGCCTCCCCAGGCAATTTTTTTGTGCCGGCGCCGAAAAAACGGCCCAGTCGCGCCCCCAGGAGCCCGATTTTCACCGGCTTGGACCGAAAACAGCACCGGCGGACCCAGCCCGAACCCGGCGCGCTGGGGGGCGCCCGGGGGCGCCGGGGCGAGCTGTTTTAGCGCGAAAAAGACGCGGGCCAGCCGCGTCAGCGACTCGGCGCCTCGTCTTCCCCCAACGGCCTCGGTTCCCGCGGGGAATCAATGGCAAGGCTGCCGCCGGTCAGCCTTGCCATTGATTCCTCACAGGCGGCGCTTCACGGGACGGCGCGCCGACGCCTCCCCTCCCTCGCACGCGTACACACGGGCGCGGCCCGGCTATAAAAGCCGGCGCCCTCCACTCGCCTGTGCCCACACCAGCCCCACCCCTCGCCGCCGTCTAGCCCCTCCCTCTCCCTGCCTCTCCCGAGCGCCGTCGCCCAGCCCCTCACTCTACCTCTCAGGAGCCCGCCCAGCCCCGCCGTCGCCATGGCAGAACGCTTCCCCGGAGACGAGGCGGCGGCCAACGGCTTTGGCCGCCGTTCGCTCCGCGAACAGGAGTCCTGGCTCCTGTTCCAGGCGAACATCCCGGCACCGCCGGACATGCGCGCCGGGCCGACGGGGTGGAGACTCGGCGCCGGGGGAGTGCCCATTCCCCCGTTGCTCGACGTCGTGGCGAAGCCGAAGTACTTCGCCGAGGAGGTCGAGATCGTGCGTGCGTCCCTCACCGACGCCCAACTCTCTCTCCCCCAGTACGCCGCTGACAACCACGCGGCCTGGGCGGCGTATTTCGAGCACCGCCAGCAGCAGCGATTGGCGTCCACCAATGGCGCGCCGGTGGTCGGCGGCCGGCAGAACAGCGAGGGGCGCCACCTCTGGTGGGGCGTCCCCGGCCGCACACTCGAGGGCGTGCTCACGTACCTCGAGGGCGGCAACGACCCGCTGTCGGTGTCAAAACCGGTGGATCTCGGGTAGGGGGTCCCGAACTGTGCGTCTAGGCGGATGGTAACAGGAGACAAGGGACACGATGTTTTACCCAGGTTTGGGCCCTCTTGATGGAGGTAAAACCCTACGTCCTGCTTGATTAATATTGATGATGTGTGTTACAAGAGTAGATCTACCACGAGATCAAGGAGGCTAAACCCTAGAAGCTAGCCTATGGTATGATTGTTGTTCATCCTATGGACTAAAGCCATCCGGTTTATATAGACACCAGAGAGGGCTAGGGTTACACAGAGTCGGTTACAATGGTAGGAGATCTACATATCCGTATCGCCAAGCTTGCCTTCCACGCCAAGGAAAGTCCCATCCGGACACGGGACGAAGTCTTCAATCTTGTATCTTCATAGTCTTGGAGTCCGGCCGATCACGATAGTTCGGCTATTCGGACACCCCCTAGTCCGGAACTCCCTCAGTAGCCCCTGAACCAGGCTTCAATGACGATGAGTCCGGCGCACATGTTGTCTTCGGCATTGCAAGGCGGGTTCTTCCTCCGAATAATTTATAGAAGATTGTGAACATCAGGATAGTGTCCGACTCTGCAAAAATAAATTCCACGTACCACCGTAGAGAGAATAATATTACACAAGTTCAATCTGCTGATGTATTTTGTGGCGTGACGTCACACCACTACCAAGCCTTTACTCAAATCGTTTTTATTGTTCCACCTCAGCGCGTTTAGCGAAGCGGTTTCCTTGGCACGTCTTGTCGAAGCAGAGATCGTGTTTCCCTTATTCCGGGATTCCCATCAATACGGACGTGGGTAACCCAACCGCGCCATTGATTGTGACGCTTGGGAGATAAGCGAGTTTTACCAGGCCGGTGGGGACACATGTTTTTGTCCGCCCATATAAGGGGATAAAGATCCAATCCTTTTACCTGCGCCTTCTTCCTCCTTGGCTTATCCATCTCCGCGAACTCGAGCTCCAGCGCCCAAGTCCGCACTTCTCACCTCAACCTTCTCCAACTATGTCCGGAGCGGGAGGCAAGTGGATGGCCTCCTCCGTCACGGAGGGGCAGATCCAGAAGCTGCGCGACGCCGGATATTTGTCCAGCGACATCGCGCACCGGCTCCCCGACGAGGGAGAGCTCATCCCCACCCCCAGGCCCCATGAGAGGGTAGTATTTCTTCCCCATTTCCTCCGCGGACTGGGCTTCCCACTTTATCCCTTTGTCCGGGGGCTCATGTTCTACTACGGCCTAGATTTCCATGATCTGGCCCCGAATTTCATCCTCAACATCTTGGCGTTTATCGTCGTGTGCGAGGCCTTCCTCTGCATCCAGCCCCACTTCGGCTTGTGGCTCAAGACCTTCAGTGTCAAGCCGAAGGTTGTGAAGGGCAGCCAAGCGGAGTGCGGAGGCGCCATGGTGGGCGGGATGTCCCACGTTACGTGGCTGGAGGGCACTTTCGTGGAAACCATTAAGGGGTGGCAATCGGGGTGGTTCTACATCACCGAGCCGCGTGACCCTGATTGGGCAGCGGCCGCCGAATTCAGATCCGGCATCCCTACACGGCTCACCTCCTGGAAAGAGAGTGGCCGGATCTGGGGGGATTCGAAGGAGCTGACCTGACTCCAAGCCTGTATCCAGAAGCTGGTGGACAAGAAGCTCAAGCTTGTCAACGTAGTCCAGGTCATGCTCATCCGCCGGATTCTCCCGTGCCAATGATGGGGCTTCAACATGTGGGAGTTCGATCCGGCGCAGCACCAGACTCTGAGCGGGCTCTTCGACACTACGTACGAAGATGTCTGGAAGGTGCTGTTCAAGGGCGCCGAGGCTCCCGCATCCGCTACCGAAGATCGCGGATTCCGCTCGCAGCGTCCAGCTGACGAGGTAAGTGATTTTGCCACTTGTTTTCCATAGTTTGACTCCATGCGGGATCTAAATTCCCTTTACCTTTGACAGGACTGGCTGGCGAAGGCCGATCGGACTATCTGTCCGGCCCCATTGCCAGAGGACCCAGCGGACACCTGCCTAACGGGGCTCCTGGCTCCGGCACCCCACGTGGTGCCGGAGAAGAAGGCGAAGAAGAAGGCCACGGGGACTCGGAAGAGTTCCCGTTTTCAGGTCCTATCGGATGATGAATCCGAGGCCGACTCCTCCCACCAAGGTGAGGAGGAGAAGAAGAAAGCCTCTCCCCCAGTGGGGGGAGGGAAGAAATGGAAGGCCTCCCCAACAAGGGAGGCCGAAGGGTCAAAGAAGGGAAAAACTCTTCCCCCGGACTGCTCTGCCAACGCCAGTGATGACGACGAGGACTGGCCTCCAAGGACCAAGCCCCTAGCGAGATCGTAAGTATCCGGACTCCCGAATAACTTCAAGGTTTTTCCTTTTCGCCACATAATGTCTTTCTAATGCTGCATACAACCCTGCAGCCCGCCCAAGGATGATCTTCCCGCTTCGTAAAGCGGGTCCTTAGGTGCGTCGGATATGGATTCTCTTCCGACTGCCTCCACCCCCCGTGATGCGGACGATGTCGAGGTGGGATCCCAAGATGGGACCCACCAGGAGGAGGAGGCCCCGGAGGTGTCGCAGGACAACCTCCCGGACTTTGCACCGGACTCGGCCCCGGAGGTGTCGCAGGACAACCTCCCGGACTTTGCACCGGACTCGGCCCCGGAACCCAAAGTGGCTCCAGAGTCCGGCGGGAGACCCCTTCGTAAGAAGGGCAAGACCATGACACCGGCAGCCTCCGTCCAACCGGAGGCGCCGAATAGCTTGCTGGAGGCGCTCAATGGCGCCTCCATCAAAGAGGAACACCGCACTATTATGAGTGCAGTGATTCAGAAGGTGCAGCTCGCCAAGAGCGGGCTGACCGAAGCCTGCAGCAGCCTTCTAACAGGCTTTGAGGTAAGAATTTCGATATGTATAAAATGGTACCGCATAGACAGTAGCCCCTGATGCTCGGTTCGGTGTTCGGAAAGAAAAGCCGGACTGAGGATCTAAAAAGATATACGCAGGAGTCATAAAAAATATGTCAATATGGGATTGCAGGCTGCGCTGCTGACCTCTGCCGCACTGACTGCGGAGGTCAATACTTTAAAGAAAACCTCGAGCGGTCCGAGAACGAGCTCGGCCGTGCCAAGAAGCAGCTCGAGGACAAGGAAGGTGAGTAACACCTTATTAAAATTGTACCTTACAGAAAAGGACTTTGGTTGCAAAAAGAATGACAAGGATAACATGGGTATTGCAGGGGCCACTAACGAGGTGGCGACCCTGAAAGAGGCGGTGGCCGCGGCCGAACGCAATGCGGCCGCGGAGCGCACCGAGCGAGAGAAGCAGGAGGTGCGGGTGGTGGAGGTACAGCAAGAGCTCCAGGATCTCGTGAAAAAACATGAGAGCCTGGAGCGTGACTCGAAGACTCAAGAGTCTGAGCTTGCAACGGCTCTTGAGAGTGCCAAAGCCGCTAAGGCCGAAGCCTACAAGGCCCTCCAGGAGATTGAGGCGGTGAAGAAAATAGCAGCGGGTAAGGCATTTTTCATGCAAAGTAAGCATGTGAGTGTTAATTACCTGTTGCTTACCCGAATTTGGAGCTCTCTAGGAGCGTTTGCAGATCTTCCTCGCATCATGTCCGATGCTGCCGCGTTCTACCGGGCCGAGGAGGGGAGCTCGATGGAGCAGGTCTTCTAGTCTCAGTATGCTGAGGCCGGACATCCGGTGCCCCTTAGCGACCAGCTGAAGCAGCTGGTCGAGCTCCACAAGGCGGCCGAACAGGTAATGAAGGGCCTCATAGTTTGGCTGTGGCCTAAGGAGGCCATGCCTGGGAGCTACTTTGGCCTGATGCGGCGGCTGGTGGATGCGTGCCCGTGGGTTGAAGTCATCAAGCACTCTGCCTGTATTGAGGGTGCCCGTCGGGCCCTTGCCCGCGCAAAGGTGCACTGGGGCAAGATGGATGCCCAGAAGCTTGTGACGGACCCGCCACCAAAGGGCTAGGAGCATCGCACGCCCGAGATGTATTATAAGAGTGTGTTGAAGGGCGCCCGCACTATTGCAGGGGAGTGCTCCAAAGATGTAATTTTTGAGTAGACTCGCATTTTGTTATCCTGTGCGCTGAAAACTTAGTTCATATGTGCTAAGCAACGCTTGTTAATTTAAAATATTACCTTCCGTGCGGTTGTTTATCAAATCTGAGAGATGGCAAGTCGTCGGCTTCAGCCCCCATGCCACGAGTGCTGGTGTGTTCGGGATAAACTTGAGCACTCTTGTTCCCATTTTTGGGTCCATCTAGGGAGGCGCTCAACACAGCGAACAAGGCAACCGGACTTATAATGCTTGAACACTCTCACTTAGCCATAGAATTCTATAATTTTAAATTTTGGCGAAGCCCCTAGTCTTCGGAAGGCCGAATTTGGGGCGCTATCCACGCCTGGGCCGGACAAGATCCGGCTCCTCGCTCTAAGCGGCATAAGTCTTTAAGGACTCGCAGAAAACCTCTCGAACAGCGACCGGCTCTCGCCTCATCATGACGGTCAATTTTAGCTTTCTCCACTGAGGCGTTAACCCAGCTCAACTGGGGCGTAATCGCAGTGGTTCTCCCAGTGCTACCTTAGCCGATATAACGGAACGTAAGGTACCAAAACATGGGAGCCGGGCAAACCCAACTATTGACCCAAGACATGATTCGGAGCCGATGCATATAGTGCTATAAGTTCGGGGTGCCGCACTTGTGAAAGTGTTCGGACTTATCACACCATGATGCGGGAAACATAAGCCCCTGGTGTATTTTAGCCGTACCAAAGTGTACGGATGCAACATGCCGTAAATGAACGCATGTATAAAAAAGAAATGCAATTATAAGCAAAAAGGTGCTGCATTGTTTATTCAAGAAAGACTGTTGTGAGTGCAGAACGATACAAATGGTGCGATAAGCAAGGGATGGGACTGTTAAACATGTCTCCCTCCAGGGGTAGGCTGCCGAATGGTGCGTAAAACAGATTTAATGCTCAAAATGGAGACCACCTGGATATTCGTTGTAGCTTTTATCCTTCCCTGGCTGTTGCATCGTAAGTCCGGCAGGTTTGCTGCCGGACAGGGCCTCTGACGAACGGAGTCCTGTGGGTTAAAATAAAAAGGAAAAAAAGAATGACACACTTGAGAGCCCCTGGTGTGGTTGAGCCGCAGTCTGGGCTTATCGTGGTCGTGCCCCTCTCCCCATGCCCATGGTATCTTCAGAGCGTAATGGTGTACGCGAAGGACCTGTTTCGACGTTTTACAGGGGTTGGGGTTGGGGCCGCACTGCTACGCGTGCTCGGAACGTGCCAGGTGGTCTTGTTGTAGGTTACTCTGGGCGCGCTTAGCTGTGTCCGGCCGCTTAACGGCCGGACTCGAGAATTGCCTTAAGAGGCTGCATTGTACTTCTGCCGCGAGAGCCGCTGTATGTTCCTCCATTCGGAGAGAACGTTCAGTGTTTCCGTTGACCGTGATGACTCCTCAAGGGCCTGGCATCTTGATCTTGAGGTATGTGTAGTGCGGCACCGCGTTGAACTTTGCAAACGCGGTTCGTCCGAGCAGGGCATGGTAGCCGCTGCGGAACGGAACTATGTCGAAGATTAATCGAGAGGGCCTTTCTATCAGGAGTCTGAATGATTTCCCCCTTCACCACTTGTCTCTGCTGCCACCAAATGTACCACATTCCACTAGAATGAATTCTGCTGGCGGTATTTCATGTATCACAAAATCAGATTGTAGGAGGATCTCCAGAGTGATGGACCCCGAGCGATCTTGTACCATTGCTTTCTGTACTGTATCTGCCAGCTGAAGTTCATTCCACACTTCCATGGCCCTTGGACATGTGAAGATGCAGTGTTGTATATCTTCCAAGCCAATTTTACAGAAGGGACATTGGGGGATAACAGGGATGTGGCTTCCAGCTAGAACACCGAAACATGGCAACACCCCCTTTAGGACTTTCCAACCAAAGTGCTTGATTTTCCCGGGGATGCGGAGCTGCCAAAGTTTTTTCCACACTAAGTTAATCCAAGAACCACCTAGAGTATCCCATCGACCAAACTGATGAGCGAACTGGTGGTTGGACTCTACGTGATAAGCAGATCGCACCGAAAAGGTACCAGACCTTGTAAAGTGCCAAGCAACAAAATCTTCTACAACTTCAACATGCAAAGAAATTTGTAAGATTCTTGCAACATCCACGGGTAAAAAATTGTCCTGAAGGAGCTCCACATGCCACTGACCCGTGTGTGGATGTATTAGTTCTTCAACTTTAGACGGAATGGTTCCTCCCTTTGGTGTGATGATCCTTCTTGACTCACTAGAAGGAATCCAGGGATCGTCCCATATGTTAATATGTGAGCCAGACCCTATCCGCCAAATACACCCTCGCTTGAATGTTTGTATACCTGCAACAATGCTTTGCCAAGTGAACGATGAACCCTTTTTGGGCCCTGCCTTCAGAATATCACCATTTGGATAATACTTAGCACCCAGAACACGTGCACACAAAGAATCCGGATTTTGGAGAAGTCGCCAACACTGCTTTGCTAACATAGCAAGATTAAAGCTGTGAAGGTCCCTAAACCTCATGCCACCCTTCTTATTTGGAACACATAATTTCCACCATGCAAACCAGTGCATTTTGTCAGTCAGTGCTTCCGTTAGGATATCCATGATACCATAAACACCTTCCCTGACCAACACTCCAGTATTAGGGCTGAAAAAAATACTGGATTTTGCATTACTAACCCGCTGACCTGAGCTTGCGCAATAAGTATCTAAAATCCTCTTCAAGGCATGTGCATTTTGATCTGTAGCTTTCGTTAAAATAAGTGAGTCATCAGCGAAAAGAAGGTGTGAGATTGAGGGCGCATTTCCGCAAACCCTTAAACCTTCGATTCCTCCAATGCTTTCTTCATGGGCTAGTAAACTTGATAAACCCTCTGAGCGTAACAGAAAAAGGTAAGGGGATAAAGGATCCCCCTGCCTAAGCCCCCTCGTGGGAATAAACTCACCAGTCTCCGTGTTATTAAACCTGATCATGTAGCTCACCGAAGAAACGCACTCCATAATCATCTCCACCCAACTCGGATTAAAGCCCAGTTTCAACATCATTCTCTGTAAAAAGCCCCATTCAACTCGATCATACGCTTTAAGCATATCTAGCTTGACTGCACAAACACCATTAGATCCATGTGTCTTCTTCTTTATTGCATGAAAGCACTCATAAGCCACTAGCACATTATCTGTAATTAATCTACCTGGAACGATTGCCGACTGATTTGGGGAGATTACCTCAGGCAAGATCTTCTTGAGTCTGTTTGCTAGCATCTTAGATATAATTTTGTAGACCACGTTACATAAGATAATGGGCCTAAACTGAGTTAGTACCTCCGGGCTGTCCACCTTTGGGATGAGCACAACATTTGTAGAATTCCACCCTTCAGGAATTTTTTTGTTAATGATCGCATCAAGGACTTATTTTGTCAGCTCATCGCCTATAATATGCCAGAACCGTTTAAAGAAAACAGCATGTAATCCGTCCAGTCCAGGAGCCTTCATATCTCCTATTTGGAAGAGAGCTTTTTTAACATCCTCCTTTGTGAATGGCGCCATTAGTATCCTATAATATCCTCAGTTACAACCTGCTTAACAGAATGTACTAGTCCTTCATCGATCACACCTGCATCCGAGTTAAAAAGGCTCTGGAAGTAATCAAAAATAAGGGGCTTGAGGTTATCATTACCCTCAACCCAAGCATCATTATTATTTTTTAGTTTTTTTTATCAGATTACGACGCCTACGAGCTGAAGCTGATTGATTAAAAAACTTTGTGTTGCGATCTCCTCAGCGCAACCAGTTCACTCGCCCACGCTGTGCCCAATGTATTTCTTCTTGCTCGAGCAGGTTCTCGATCAACACAGTAAGGTCCTTCTGTTTCAGACTTGTCTTAGCCGTAAACGATGAGCGCATTAGATTTTCTAGCTCCTTCTGTGCCGCTCGTAAGCGAGTACGTGGCCCTTTCAACACTTTGCGATCCCAAGCATGTAAGTCTCTGTGAACAACTGCAAGTTTTGAGCTGGCCGAAGGGCACAACCCCTGAGTAACCGCTTTTTGCCATGCCGTTTTAACTACTTCTTCCACTGTTTCTTCTGATAACCAACGGGCCTCAAACACACGTCTTGGATGCTTCCTTGGGGTTGCCACGCTGGCCAAGTAGTCAGTGTCCAGACATATCGGTCTATGATCCGATTTCCCCATATCAAGGTTGCACAGTCCACACAAGGGGTGCACATGTCCATCCATTCGGCATTAGAGACGGCCCGATCCAACCTTTCCCTCAGAGCACCTCGAAACCACATGAATTTATCACCGTGCTATCCTATATCCTCCAAGGAACAATCAGACAACGCATCTTGGAAGGCTTGGAGTCTCGCCTGCTGCCGTGGCGCTCCACCATCCTTCTCTGAAGAGAGTAAAATCTCATTGAAATCGCCAATGGCAACCCATGGGAGGCTAGACTGAGCATGCAAGTCCCGTAGTAGGCGGTACGTATGGTCCTTATTATCCCAGTTGGGTTCCCCATATATGCATGAGAGTCTCCACTCTCTTCCATCTTGTTCTTCAACCGTCACATCGATGACACTAAAGGTAGTAGTCCGGGAGTAGATTATCACCTCCTTCTTCCAGACTAGAAGCAATCCACCTTTTCGACCATCGAGACATGGTGCAGCAATTTTGTAGTACATGCCCATTCTTTTCATCAAATCTTCTGCCCTATTTTCATCCAAATGCGTCTCGGATAGAAAAAACGCATCCAGGTTATGCCGCCTCTAGATGTCCAGAAGCGAACGAACCGTCGGGGTCCCCAGAAGACCCCGACAGTTCCAGCTTATGAGTTTCATTGTCCCCGGCGACCCTCCACGGAGGAGGACGCTGTTACATCATTAGTTACTCCTGCAACTTCAGCTCTTTGCCTTTTATTATCATGGATCTTTTGCGGGGTGCTCATCAAAGTTTTGTCCACCTGCTCTCCTGTAGTGTTCTCGATGAGTAGTACTTTATCAATAACAAACCCCGCAGGTGGGGTCGCTGCTGGGTCAGCTGTGACATTGATCCTCCCATCCTAGGAGATTAGACGCTTCCTTGCTTGTGGGACAACAGCGTTCTGCGGAAGCACACCAGCTATGTCCATGTCTACCTGCTCGTGGGGATTAGGGTCACCTGGCGCACCCCTGCCCCTGCCACCTCCATTGTTTCTGCCCATGCCAGCATCACCACGTGTAAAGCCCCTACCCGTAGCCCTGCGGCTTCTTTGTTCATCAAAGTTGACCAGCAGCCAATCGCCCCATTCACATGTTCCAGGGTCATGGATGCCGTCACCACATTCTGTTAAAAGGTGACCGATTAGACCACAAAAATCACAGAAATCTGGGAGTTTCTCATATCCCACCGGGTATCTCTTGCTTTCCTTTAGAGTAAGCGGAACAAATCTAACAAGGGGTGTGTCTAGCTTCAGGTGAACCCTAGCCCGAAGATACTTTGATGGGTTCAGACACCCCTCATTTACAATAACTTTTAGTGGGGGGAAAGCCACCTTCGCAACAATCTTTTCTGCTACAGATGTTTTCTTCATCAAGCCATCTGGGATTCCCATGATCCGCGCCCAGACCGGAATTCTGTCAAGCCTATACTGTCGCACATCAGATATGCCATCATACTCTTCCAAGACAACCGCTGCATCGCGAAAAATCCATGGGCCACCACCCATCACACGATTCCAATCACCAAGACACATGAACTGCGCCAAGAACAAGTTGTTCTCCATTGGTTTAAAGGTCACGCCTTGCGCCGCCGTCCATGCGTTACGCAACGTTTTGAACAGCGAGACATGGCTGAAGGGCTTCTGGGTATGAACCCTAAATACAGCGATCCACCGAGTTTCCTCTATCAATTCATCCACTTCTCCTGAGAGATCGAGTTCCTCTTCCTCCTGCCCATGGAGATTCAGTCCCAGGAATCTATCCTCAAGGTTTGGGGCAAACGATTGGCTTTGCGGGATCCCGCCCGTACTTCCGCTAGTGCCGTCTCTTGGCGCCCCAGATCCTCCTGTTTCCGCCATGCGCCCCCACGATTGGAGTGCGTACACCAGCAGTGCTCCCTCTGGTCGGCCCGAAGGGTCTCCCGACGTGAGCAACGATAATTCTCACGATATGGTTGGAACCCTAGCGGGGAGCGCCGCAAGGGGAAGTCGGGAACCCTAGATGAGACTAGGGGAAGTCGCAAACAGCTGGAGGAGAATGAGAGGAGTGCCACAAACATTTGAGTTGTCCACAAGCAAGCACACCATCGTATTTATCCCGAGCCACACGAAACGGCACATATCGCTTGATATGTAAGTACGTCTTATGTGGATACATGCAAAAGGATCGCGCAATGGATCTGGCCAAGTGCTTCTTGATATACTGTAATAAGCATGCAGGTGTCCCGCTAGTGGTGCACGAACCTGCTCAAAACAGATGTATGCCACGGATGCATCTTCCGTTCTCTCTTTTCTCTACTACTTCTCTACTCTATAATCTATATCTATAATCTATATAATACTTAAAAAAACGTAACATTCCCGTTTCACTTTTCTTCCCACCATTCGTTCGTCCAACCTTTCATGTATAATAATTAATCATCTTAATTTACTTACTTTTTAAAGAATTTTTTTGCATGCAAATCACGAAACAGTACAAAATAGTTGACCCTTACAAGCACACTGAAACGCAAACACAGAGGATCATGAACACCTAGAGTACCCTAAGACAACCGTAACACAAGAAGATCTCCGGAGCCCTGTGTCATCATCCCCGAATCTTGAGAGAAGACCCTTACAGTAGAAGGATCTGCAACCAGGCGCAAGCAGGTCATCATCTTCGACCACGGTACTATGCTCTGATTTCTGAGGCCTTATTTAGCTTGGGTACCCCTTTAAATTGAATTTCTATACAATTACCGCCACGCTGCTTCCTCCTTTCTTGACACCAGCGCTGAGAGGGCATGGACATCAATCCAACACACTTGCAATAGCCGTCGCCATATTTGGCTTTGAGTACCGCGAAAAGTGTCCCTTTTGGAAGGAAGAGAACTCAAGTCATCCGACCGCTCCAGCACGGCGGCTAGGCCATCCGCCCGGGCAAAGAGGAAGGAGAAGAACGGCAGCAGCAAATCATGCCGACAAGGAAGAAGAAGGGTCTTCATCTCCCTGCATCCATCGCCTATCTAAGGACCCAAACGACCAGTGCCGATGGACCTCCAGCCACAATAGCCCGCGACCTCGACGAGATCCGGGAATCCCCCACCCCGCTGGCTCCTAGATGAAGGCAAAAGCCTTGCCTGACCACGAATGGAGCCCGGAGAAACTTATTCCGACGCGACACCACCGCAACGGCCTCGGCAGCGTCACCCTCAACCCTAATCCTGCCACACACCCACCTAGCGGACAGACCCGAGGTTCCCCCTCCCTCCCGCCGTCGGAGTGGCCGACGGAGAGAGAGAGAACCGGTGGCGCCACCGGCGGCGCGCAAGGGAACCCTCGTCGCTTCCTTTGATCGCCTAGTGCGATCCTACTTTTCTGGGAGTGACTTCTCGGTGGATCTTAATTTACTTACTTTCTGTATCAATTTTACTTTAATTTACTTACCAAACTTCTGATCAAAGTATAAGATAAATCACGGGCAGAATTTGTTAAACATTTATTTACACAATCGCATACTATGGGCAGGTAAGTCACTTCTGATTCAAATATAAGGTAAATCATATGCAGAATTTGACGAGCATTTATCTACACAATCGCATATTATGGGCAGGTAAATTACAAGCGAACAAGTATTTATATCCCGTTGCAACGCACGGGCATTGTTCTAATCTGTTCAAACTTATCTTTAAGTAAATAAAGTGTGCATGCCATTCACAAGTACTTGCAAGCTAAACAGCAGGCCATGCACGTACTGGGGCCACGCTCCTGTATCACGGCTAAAGTAGCGATGTTTCATGTACCTACTAAGAAGAAAAAAAAGATGCCTGGACAGGCACGTCTCCTTCTAATGCTACATTCCATGCTAAAACAAGTGCATGATAGCACCCATCGTCTATGCTTCCCTTCTTTTCGATTACATCGATGGACAATGCATGGTAACCGTTTTGTGCATGGGGTCAATCGATATTCATGCAAGACATGTCGGGCAGCTCTAGGTTGGCGAGAAAGGCAGGGTGGTCAAGGGCGAGGAACGAGGGGGGCTGGTGGTGAGAGATGCCTGGAGCTTGACTCAGAGGAGTTGCGGAGGACAATGTCAAGGGACAAGGGGTGCACCATGCCCATAGAGGAAGGGGCAGTGGCCTGTGGATATTGTTGGAAGAGAGGTAATGGTGTGCCTCGTCACTTCCCAAGCTTAAGTGCCGAGACAAGTGCACGGGCATCACTTTCTTACAAATGCTTTTTATTAGAAAATTGTCAAGGGGGGAGTGATTTCTGGACCTTCCCGTGCCGTGCTAAGGTATTTCAGACCAGGTTTGCTCAGACACATACGGTAAGAAGGGTCCATGCCTACAATTCCCTAGAGCTTGCCACGCCTGGTTTCCTTCAGTGGAATCAAAAAGCACCGAATCTGAAAGAGTTGCTTGTGGGTCAGGAAGATCAAGACCCCTATGTAAGAGCATCTACAACCGGATCCCTCAAACCCGTCTCAAACGTCCGGGCAGGCCCCTGGTCGCTCTCCGGTCACGAAATTTGGACTCAGACAGGTCTCTCAAATTGTCCTCAAACGTCCGGGCTGACCGACACCCCCCATATCCAGCTCAAATATGGGGCGGATATGCGGCGGTCCAGGCGCGTCCGGGCGCGCCCGCCACGTCGACTTGGCCTAGCCTGGCCCACGACTGCCCCACAAATATCGCCCTCCGGAAAACCCTAGACCGCAGTCAATTCGAACTCCACTTCACTCTCCTCTCCGTCCACTCCACTTCCAATCCCCTCCAAATGCATTTGATGGTTGGCGACCGAAGCAACGCTGCCTCCGGTGGGGACTCTGGCTCTAACGACGACTGGTCTAGCGTGTTGTGTGAAGCGGAGCCCAACGATATGGAGGAGGTCACCCTCCGCATCGCATTGAGGCGTTCGGTCGTCGACCAAGAGGCGGATCCAGCAGCGACGGATCCACTCCGTCAGCGCCCGGCGCCCGTCGACGCAACGTGGGCGACGTCGTCGGGAGAAAAGCTCAGGCCACTCCGCTCCGCTCCTGCAGGTACGCCGCCCACCACCAACACCCTCTGCTCCGGAGGTGGTGCCCGGCCACCACTGGGCCCTCGTGCCCGCGGTGGGGCCAGTGTGCACTCGAACGCCCGAGTCGGAGGCACGAGCAGCCCAGCGCGAGCGGCAGCGGGCGAGGGAGAGGGCAGCGGCGTCCGAGTCAAAGTTCGCGAGCCGTTCGCGCGCGAGCGCGCCGGTCGATCCGGAGGCAACACTCCTCGCTTCTGTCCTACGCCGCTTGCTCACGACGGCGGAGATGGATGTGCGGCGCCTTCGCCGCAAGAATGCCAAGGCGCTCCGACTCGCCATCGAGTTGTCGGAGCGCGAGGCAACAAAGGAGGCGGCGGCGAAGGCGAAGGCGGCCCGCAATGCCAAGGAGCAAGACCGCCTGCTCTGCAGGCTGTAGGGCGTGAGGTGCAGCTCCGACTCGGATATGACGGATGGCTCCACCTCCAGCTCCAACACGACGCGCCTCCGCCTGCCGACGCCTACACGGAGGAGGGGCACATCCGCGCCGACAGCCGGAAGGGGAAGGTGATTTCCTCCGCCCTTCCTCGTTCTGTTTATATTTTATCTATGTTTGTAGTATATATTTGTACTGTCGACCGTTGAACTTCCATGAATCATGTTCCTTTTGTCCGGCTAATCCGATGAACTGCGCTATGATCATGTGTTTTACGTAGAGTTGCATGAATTGCATGGTTTTAAGGTTTAGAATATGAGGGACGCGAGTGTGAAAGACAAAAGATGAGGCATGCCTGATCGGATTTGTCCAATCAGGCTGTAGATGCTCTAAGGCTTTTACTTAGGACCGAAGGGGGGACTTCGTCTCTAGAAACCTAGAGAATAGTTCATGAGTCGATTCAATTATGGGGGTCACTTTTAATGCCCTTTTTATTTGAGCACAGTCCACTAGTTTTTTTTTCTACTAGTGTGAGAAGCAAGATGCTCCATGGCATCAATTGTATAAACTAGCCAGGATTTCATGACGGTAGTTATTTCTGTAGGGATTTATTGTGCTTTCGAGCCGTATTCTAGTTAATAATTTTACTACAATTCATGTTGTGAACCACTGAAGAACGGTGAATTGGTGAAAAATAGCAGAATTGGAGAGCCATGGCGGGCTAGTGTAGCATTCTGGCCGACATGAGGGCGTGGAACATTGCTTCAGGGTAGAAATAGAGGCCTCCTATCCGCCGCATTTTGCGGCAGACAGCAGTGGCTTCGCACAGGGTGCTGTTCACCTGGGCCGGCCCACGTAGGAGCTCAATTATGGGGTTCACTTTTAATGCCCTTTTTATTTGAGCACAGTCCACTAGTTTTTTTTTTCTACTAGCGTGAGAAGCAAGATGCTCCATGGCATCAATTGTATAAACTAGCCAGGATTTCATGACGGTAGTTATTTCTGTAGGGATTTATTGTGCTTTCGAGCCGTATTCTAGTTAATAATTTTACTACAATTCATGTTGTGAACCACTGAAGAACGGTGAATTGGTGAAAAATAGCAGAATTGGAGAGCCATGGCGGGCTAGTGTAGCATTCTGGCCGACATGAGGGCGTGGAACATTGCTTCAGGGTAGAAATAGAGGCCTCCTATCCGCCGCATTTTGCGGCAGACAGCAGTGGCTTCGCACAGGGTGCTGTTCACCTGGGCCGGCCCACGTAGGAGCAGCCATTGATGTAACCACTGGAGCTGACCACCGCTACTGTAACAAGATTCGAACACACAATTCCTCACTAGTAGACCCAGGTACGTAACCACTGGAGCTGACCACCGCTAGTGTTGAATGTGCAGCGCGAAAACTACTAGAACTAATAATACCGACAGAAACAAATGTTTTCTCCCTTTTCAAAAATTTAAAGAAAAATCTGTATATAGGCTTTTAAAAGCTCAGAATTTTTTTTGCAAAAAGAACGAACAACTATTGGGAAAATCCCAATTTTATGATTTTAACCAAATTTCAAAACGAAAAATGTATGAATTTTTGAACAACTTTAAAAAACGGGAACATTTTTTCAATTCAAAAATATGAAACTCCAATTTTTTTGAACTTTTATGAATATGTGAACAATTTTAAAAACACAATTTAAAAAAAAATAGTTCTCAAGGAAAGTTGAAAACAAGAACAATTTCTGAAAATGCGAACAATTTTTTGAAAAACACGAAAAGTATTTATCAAATGTTTTAGAAAATCCAATTTTTTGAAAAGTGAACATTTTTGTAAATCCAATTTTTAAAAAACAGGAAGAAAGAACGCAATCAATTTGTGAAATTACCGAATAATTTCTGAGATTATGAACAGTTTTAAATTTCGGATTTTTTTTGAAACAATAACATTTTAAAATTCAGAACTAAAAGTTAAAACATGAACAAATACGTATTGGTGTGCTTTTTTTTGGAAAAAGTGGTTTTTTATAAAACATGGGAACATTTTTTGCAATAGAGAAAAAATTCTGAAACCGCGTACATTTTTTTATCTGTGAATAAACTTTTAAAACGGGAACATTTTTTGAAATTGTGAACAAAATTTAAAATGAAAACATTTTCTCAAATGTTATACAAATTTCTCATATCATATAAAATTCGATAATATTGAGCCTTGCTTGAAAATAAGCGAACAAATTTTGAAAATTTAAACTTTTCTAAATTTTGAACATTTTTCCTATTTTTGAACAAAAACTGAAAATATGAATATTTCGTGAAATTTGGAACAAATTTTGTAAAATGTGTTTTTTGAAAAAAATTGATCATATTTCGAAAAAAGGAAAAAACGTGAAAAAGTAAATGAAGAAAGTAAAATAAATAAAAAATAAAAATAGGAACGGAAAAAGAAGCAAAAAAAGGAAAAAGATACAAGAAAAAAACAAAGAAAATCAAGAAAATCCGAAAGGAAACAATACAGGGAAAAATCCGGTTGAGGGTACCTTCTAGAAGGTTCCCAAAACCGTTGGCTGCAGTGCATAAAGCTTTATTTGGGCGGGCCCATGACTTGTCGCTAAGCATGCCGGGCTATCATGGCCCCTGTGCGAAACCCCGGCAATTCACCGCAGAGAGCGGCAAATAGGATTTTTCGTAGAAATACAGAGCAACATGTATCCGATACGGCTCAAGCCGTGCCATTTCGGCCAGCATGAGGCACGGCCCAAGGCCTGGCCCGACCCAATGGCTAACATGCCGGGCTATCATGGCCCGAGATAGCGTGTCGTGCTGGGCCGAAGAATTGACATAACTGGCGGCACGGCCTGAGAAAAGAAAATGTGCCGGCACGAGCATAACCCAATATAGGAAGAGCCCGAAGTAAGTGGTAATGTCTATATGACCCGTACGGAACCTCTGTATGTCTCTCCCAACACACTAGAGGGTCACGTTTGTCTCAAAAAAACTACAGGGTCACGTGAAAAAAATCAGATGCAGCAACTTCACTTTGACCAGTCAAAATTAGACCACAAATTCACCCCAAGGAAGAATCTAACTCTGGCGATGTTGCCACACGAGGCTGGCCCTCTCATTCCTGGAAATGTTACTTCTTTTTAATTTTGTTCGGAAAGTTCAAAAAATAGTTCAGGAGTTCATTTCTTAGAATTTTGAAATTAGTTCACTTTGTTTCAAAAATTGTTAATAAATTTAAAAATTATTAGAATCTCAAATTTTGCAAAAAATGTTTCCAATTTTAAATGTCTGTTCATGTATTAGTAACATTGTTTGCATGTTCGGGATTTTTAAATTGTTCTTAATTTCAAAAAAATCTCTAAATTCAATGTTTGCATTATACTGAAAATGTTTGGGATTCTTGATTTCAAATTTTTGTTCTCGAAATTCCAAAATGTCCTTGTTTTCCAAAAAAATGTCTGGGGTTTTCAAATAATTTTGTTTTCTAAACTAAAAAAGATTTTATTTTTTCATACAACGTTCGGGATTTTTAAATATTTGTTCTCGATTTCAAAATTTTGTTCTCTATATTCTAAAAATATTCGGGATTTCCAAATTTTTCCATGTTCAATTTTTGTTCTCTAGATTCAACTTTTTGTCGCATTTTCCACAAAGTGTTCATGATTTTCAAATATTGTTCCGACGTTACTTTTGTTCAAAATTCAGGTATTTTCAAAATTTCGTCGTATTTGTCGCTGCATTTAGGTCTTTAAGCGTCACGGTGTACATGCGTTGCTAGAATTCGACAACAATAGTGGCTAGCAGTATACGCATATTAGTGGGCGGTCGCTGGTTCGAATCCCGTCATGCGCCAGCTCCGTTTTTCTAGTGTACGTGATTTGCCACCTCGCGGCCTGTGGACCGACCCAGTTGCTCGACCCCTCTGCGTCAGGTTTCTATATGCTGCAAAATATGTCATATTGGAGGTCCTCTCATTCCCGGCCTTCATCCTCTCGTCCTGTACATCTACGTTAACGAGGGAATTTTACTGGGTAGGCACACGATGACAGTCTGTCGGCAGGCGTGTGCATGGCGATGAGTTAGTCTATTCATTACAATATATGGCTCATAATGTTTGCTGGTTAGCAAAGTTGACTACTTAGAATAGTTCTTTTGGTATCATTCAATTTTCTTTTGGAGTACTGTTATGACACTCACGGCGAAGTTCATCCCATGTTCACCATTATGAACATGCAGACTTGGGCGAGCAGTTGAGGTATGAAAAGAAAGGCCAACTACAAAGCATGACTTACAAAAACATTTCTCGTGCTATTTTTCTGTTCTCGATTTATTTGAGATTTCAGGATAAGGGACTAATGGCTGCTATTAATGCTCATTTGGTGTTCACTTTTGTAGTTACAGAAGGAAACTTGTACTTAAAGTATGGTGGTTTCTTTTGTCGGTTGATCTCATTTTGTTGGGCCCCATGAGGCTCCATCTGACATAATTTCACTTATGTACATTCTCAAAAATGGGGAAACCAACACAGAGCCACCTGAAACCCTTTTTCCGTCGTCGCAAGCTTCTGTTCTTCTGCAATCCCATCTGAAGGCCTTTTCTGATACTCTATTGGAGGGGGGATCAATCACGGAGGGCTTCTACATCATCCTTGCCGCCTTCCAATGATGCGTGTGTAGTTCACCACGGAACTACGGGTCCATAGCTAGTAGGTAGATGAGTTCTTCTCTCTCTTTGATCTTCAATACAATAATCTTCTCGGTGTTCTTGGAGTTCTATCCGATGTAATATTTTTTTACGGTGTGTTTGTTGAGATCTGATGAATTGTGCATTTATGATTCAAATATTTATTAGAAGTAATTTAGTCTTTTCTGAATTTTATCATGCATGCTTTTTATAGTTTTGTATTTCTCTCCGATCTATTCGTTTGGTTTGGCCAACTAGATTAATTTATCTTCAGTGAGAGAGGTGCTTTGTGATGGGTTCAATCTTGCGGTGCTCTATATGTTGGAAATATGCCCTAGAGGCAATAATAAAATGGTTATTATTATATTTCCTAATTCATGATAATTGTCTAGTATTCATGCTATAATTGTATTAACCGGAAACAATAATACATGTGTGAATACATAGACCACAACATATCCCTAGTAAGCCTCTAGTTGACTAGCTCGTTGATCAATAGATGGTTATGGTTTCCTGACCATGGACATTGGATGTCGTTGATAATGGGATCACATCATTAGGAGAATGATGTGATGGACAAGACCCAATCCTAAGCATAGCACAAGATCGTGTAGTTCGTTTGCTAAAAGTTTTTCTAATGTCAAGTATCATTTCCTTAGACCATGAGATTGTGCAACTCCCGGATACCGTAGGAATGCTTTGGGTGTACCAAACGTCACAACGTAACTGGGTGGCTATAAAGGTACACTACAGGTATCTCCGAAAGTGTCTGTTGGGTTGGCATGAATCGAGACTGGGATTTGTCACTCCGTATGACGGAGAGGTATCTCTGGGCCCACTCAGTAATGCATCATCATAATGAGCTCAATGTGACTAAGTAGTTAGTCGCAGGATCATGCATTACGGAACGACTAAAATGACTTGCCAGTAACGAGATTGAACGAGGTATTGGGATACCGACGATCGAATCTCGGGCAAGTAACGTACCGATTGACAAAGGGAATTGTATACGGGATTGATTGAATCCCCGACATCGTGGTTCATCCGATGAGATCATCGTGGAACATGTGGAAGCCAACATGGGTATCCAGATCCCGCTGTTGGTTATTGGCCAGAGAGTTGTCTCGGTCATGTCTAGATGATTCCCGAACCCGTAGGGTCTACACACTTAAGGTTTGGTGATGCTAGAGTTGTTATGGGAATTAGTGTGCAGTTACCGAATGTTGTTCGGAGTCCTGGATAAGATCCCGGATGTCACGAGGAGTTCCGGAATGGTCTGGAGGTAAAGATTTATATATGGGAAGTCCTATTTTGGCCACCGGAAAATGTTCGGGATTTTTCGGTATTTTACCGGGTAGAAGGTTCCGGAGTGGGGCCCACCTTCATGGGGGGACCCACATGAACGTGGGTAGTGGGGACAAGGCCCTAAACCCCTGGTTAAGGCGCACCAAGATCCCCCCTTAGAAGGAATAAGATCATATCCCGAAGGGATAAGATCAAGATCCCTAAAAAGGGGGGATAAGAATCGGTGGGGAAGGAAATGATGGGATTTCTTTCCTCCCACCTTTGCCAATGCCCCAATGGACTTGGAGGGCAAGAAACCAGCCCCCTCCACCCCTATATATAGTGGGGAGGCGCATGGGAGCTTCACCCCTTGCCCCTGGCGAAGCCCTGCCGGAGAACTGCAAGCTCCACCACCACGCCGTTGTGCTGCCGGAGCTCTCCCTCAACTTCTCCTCTCCGCTTGCTGGATCAAGAAGGAGGAGACGTCCCCGGGCTGTACGTGTGTTGAACGCGGAGGCGTCGTCCGTTCGGCGCTAGACCGGATCTTCCGCGATTTGAATCAAGCGAGTATGACTCCATCATCCGCGTTCTTATATGCTTCCGCTTAGCAATCTTCAAAGGTATGAAGATGCACTCTCTCTCTCTCTCTCTCTCTCTCTCTCTCTCTCTCGTTGCTAGAATCTCCTAGATTGATCTTGGTGATAGGTAGGAAAATTTTGAATTATTGCTACGTTCCCCAACAGTGGCATCATGAACTAGGTCTATGCGTAGATTCTATGCACGAGTAGAACACAAGTAGTTGTGGGTGTTGGTTTGTTCAATTTGCTTATAGTTACTAGTATTATCTTGATTAGCGGCATCGTGGGATGAAGCGGCCCGGACCGGCATTACACGTACGCTTATGTGAGACAGGTTCCACCGACTGACATGCACTTGTTGCATAAGGTGGCTAGCGGGTGCCAGTCTTTCCCACTTTAGTCGGATCGGATTCGATGAAAAGGGTCCTTATGAAGGGTAAATAGCAATTGGCATATCACCGTTGTGGCTTTTGCGTAGGTAAGAAATGTCCTTGCTAGAAACCCATAGCAGCCACGTAAAATATGCAACAACAATTAGAGGACGTCTAACTTGTTTTTGCAGGGTATGCTATGTGATGTGATATAGCCAAAAGGATGTGATGAATTATATATATGTGATGTATGAGATTGATCATGTTCTTGTAATAGGAATCACGACTTGCATGTCGATGAGTATGACAACCGGCAGGAGCCATAGGAGTTGTCTTAATTTATTGTATGACCTACGTGTCATTGAAAACGCCATGTAATTATTTTACTTTATTGCTAACCGTTAGCCATAGTAGTAGAAGTAATAGTTGGCGAGACAACTTCATGAAGACACGATGATGGAGATCATGGTGTCATGCCAGTAACGAAGGTGATCATGCCGCGCCTCAAAGATGAAGATCAAAGGCGCGAGATGATATTGGCCATATCATGTCACTCTATGATTTGCATGTGATGTTTTTCATGTTTACATCTTATTTGCTTAGAACGACGGTAGCATAAATAAGATGATTCCTCATAAAATTTCAAGAAAGTGTTCCCCCTAATTGTGCACCATTGCAAAAGTTCGTTGTTTCGAAGCACCACGTGATGATCGGGTGTGATAGATTCTAACGTTCACATACAACGGGTGTAAGCCATATTTACACACGCGAAACACTTAGGTTGAGTTGACGAGCCTAGCATGAAGACATGGCCTCGGAACACAAGAGACCGAAAAGTCGAACATGAGTCGTATAGTGGATACGATCAACATGAAGATGTTCACTCATGATGACTAGTCCGTCTCACGTGATGATCGGACACGGCCTAGTTGACTCGGATCATGTATCACTTAGATGACTAAAGGGATGTCTATCTGAGTGGGAGTTCATTAAATAATTTGATTAGATGAACTTAATTATCATGAACATAGTCAAAAGGTCTTTGCAAATTATGGTGTAGCTTGCGCTTTAGTTCTACTGTTTTAGATATGTTCCTAGAGAAAATTTAGTTGAAAGTTGATAGTAGAAATTATGCGGACTGGGTCCGTAAACTGAGGATTGTCCTCATTGTTGCGCAGAAGGCTTATGTCCTTAATGCACCACTCGGTGTGCTGAACCTCGAACGTCGTCTCTGGATGTTGCGAACATCTGACATACATGTTTTGATGACTAAATGATAGTTCAGTGTGTAATGTTAAACGGTTTAGAAATGAGGCACCGAAGACATTTTGAAACATCGTGGAACATATGAGATGTTCCAAGTGCTGAAATTGGGATTTCAGGCTCGTGCCCATGTCAAGAGGGATGAGACCTCCGACGAGTTTCTTAGCCTACAAACTAAGGGAGAAAAGCTCAATCATTGAGCATGTGCTCAGATTGTTTGAGTACTACAATCACTTGAATCGAGTGGGAGTTAATCTTCCAGATGAGATAGTGATGTTTCTCCAAAGTCACTACCACCAAGCTACTAGAGCTTCGTGATGAACTATAACATATCAGGGATAGATATGATGATCCTTGAGCTATTCGCGATGTTCGACACCGCGAAAGTAGAAATCAAGTAGGAGCATCAATTGTTGATGGTTTGTAAAACCACTAGTTTCAAGAAGGGCAAGGGCAAGAAGGGATACTTCATGAAACGGCAAATCAGTTGCTGCTCTAGTGAAGAAACCCAAGGTTGAACCCAAACCCCAGACTAAATGCTTCTGTAATGAGGGGAACGGTCACTGAAGCAGAACTACCCTAGATACTTGGTAGATGAGAAGGCTGGCAAGGTCGACAGAAGTATATTGGATATACATTAGATTAATGTGTACTTTACTAGTACTCCTAGTAGCACTAGGGTAATAGATACCGATTCGGTTGCTAAGTGTTAGTAACTCGAAATAAATGGCTACGGAATAAACGGATACTAGCTAAAGGCGAGGTGACGATATGTGTTGGAAGTATTTCCAAGGTTGATGTTATCAGACATCGCACGCTCCCTCTACCATCGGGATTGGTGTTAAACCTAAATAATTGTTATTTGGTGTTTGCATTGAGCATAGACATGATTGGATTATGTTTATCGCAATCCGGTTATTCATTTAAGGAGAATAATGGTTACTCTGTTTATTTGAATAATACCTTCAATGGTCTTGCACCTAAAATGAATGGTTTATTGAATCTCGATCGTAGTGATACACATGTTCATGCCAAAAGATATAGGATAGTAATAATAGTACCACCAACTTGTGGCACTGCCATTTGAGTCATATTGGTATAAAACGCATGAAGAAGCTCCATGTTGATGGATCTTTGGACTCACTCATTTTTGAAAAGATTGAGACATGCGAACCATGTCTATTGGTATATATGCATGAAGAAACTCCATACAGATGGATCTTTGGACTCACTTGATTTTGAATCACTTGAGACATGCAAATCATACCACATGGGCAAGATGACTGAAAGGCCTCGTTTTCAGTGAGATGGAACAAGAAAGCAACTTATTGGAAGTAATACATTCTGATGCGTGCAGTCCAATGAGTGTTGAGGCACGCAGTGGATATCGTTATGTTCTTACTTCACAGATGATTTGAGTAGATGCTAAGTATATTTACTTGATGAAACACAAGTCTGAATTATTGAAAGGTTCAAGTAATTTCAGAGTGAAGTTGAAGATCGTCGTGACAAGAGGATAAAATGTCTATGATATGATCATAGAGATGAATATCTGAGTTACGAGTTTGGCACACAATTAAGACATTGTGGAAATTGTTTCACAACTAATACCGCCTGGAACACCATAGTGTGATGGTGTGTCCGAACATCATAACTGTATCCTATTGGATATGGTGCATACCATGATGTCTCTTATCAAATTACCACTATCGTTTATGGGTTAGGCATTAGAGACAACCACATTCACTTTAGATAGGGCACCACGTAATTCCGTTGAGATGAAACCGTATGAACTATGGTTTAGAGAAACCTAAGCTGTCGTTTCTTAAAAGTTTGGGGCTGCGACACTTATGTGAAAAAGTTTCAGCCTGATAAGCTCGAACCCAAAGCGGATAAATGCATCTTCATAGGACACCCAAAACAGTTGGATATACCTCCTATCTCAGACCTAGAAGAAAAAGTGATTGTTTTTTAAAAACGGGTCCTTTCTCGAGGAAACGTTTCTCTTGAAAGAATTGAGTGGGAGGATGGTGGAGACTTGATGAGGTTATTGAACCATCACTTCAACTAGTGTGTAGCAGGGCACAGGAAGTTGTTCCCGTGGTGCCTACACCAGTTGAAGTGGAAGCTGATAATAGTGATCATGAAACTTTGGATCAAGTCACTACCAAACCTTGCAGGTCGACAAGGACGCGTACTGCTTTAGAGTGGTGCGGTAATTCTGTCTTGGAGGTCATGTTGCTAGACAACAATGAACCTACGAGCTATGGAGAAGCGATGGTGGGCCCGGATTCTGACAAATGGCTTGAGGCCATAAAATCCGAGAGAGGATCCATGTATGAAAACAAAGTGTAGACTTTGGAAGAACTACTTAATGGTCGTAAGGCTGTTGGGTACAGATGGATTTTAAAAGTAAGACAGACAATGATGGTAAGTGTCACCATTAAGAAAGCTCGACTTGTCGCTAAGATGTCTTCCAACAAGTTCAAGGAGTTCACTACGATGACATTTTCTCACTCGTAGCGATGCTAAGAGTCTGTTGGAATTATATTAGAAGTTACTGCATTATTTATGAAATCTTGTAGATAGGATGTCAAAACATTGTTTCCTCGACGATTTTCTTGAGGATAGTTTGTATGTGATACAACTAGAAGATTTTGTCAATCCTAAAAGATGCTAACAAGTATGCAAAGCTCCAACAATCCTTCTAAGGACTGGAGTAAGCATCTCGGAGTTGGAATATACACTTTGATGAGATGATCAAAGATTTTGGGTTTATATAAAGTTTATAAAAAACTTGTATTTCCAAAGAAGTGAGTGGGAGCACTATAGAATTTCTGATGAGTATATGTTGTTAACATATTGTTGATTAGAAATGATGTAGAATTTCTGGAAAGCATATAGGGTTGTTTGAAAAGTGTTTTTCAATGGAAAACCTGTATTAAGATACTTGAACATTGAGCATCAAGATGTATAAGGATAGATCAAAACGCTTTATAGTACTTTCAAATGAATACATAACGTGACAAGATTTTGAAGGAGTTCAAAATAGATCGGCAAAGAAGGAGTTCTTGGCTGTGTTATAAGGTGTGAGTATTGAGTAAGACTCAAGACCTGACCACGGCAGAAGAGAGAGAAAGGACGGAGGTCGTCCCCTATGCTTTAGACGTAGACTCTATAGTATGCTATGCCGTGTACCGCACCCGAAGTGTGCCTTGCCATGAGTCAGTCATGGGGTACAAGAGTGATCCAGGAATGGATAACAGGAAAGCGGTCAAGGTTATCCTTAGTAACTAGTGGACTAAGGAATTTTCTTGATTATGGAGGTGGTAAAAGAGTTCGTCGTAAATGGTTATGTCGATGCAAACTTTGATGCTAATCCGGATGACTCTGCGTAGTAAACCGGATTCGTATAGTAGAGCAGTTATTTGGAATAGTTCCAAATAGCGCGTGGTAGCTGCATCTAGAAGATGACGTAGAGATTTGTAAAGCATACACGGATCTGAAAGGTTCAGACCCGTTGACTAATAACCTCTCTCACAAGAAAGATATGATCAAACCCGATGGGTGTTGGAATCATTATAATCACATAGTGATGTGAACTAGATTATTGACTCTAGTGCAAGTGGGAGACTGTTGAAAATATGCCCTAGAGGCAATAATAAAATGGTTATTATTATATTTCCTAGATCATGATAATTGTCTATTATTCATGCTATAATTGTATTAACCGGAAACAGTAATACATGTGTGAATACATAGACCACAACATGTCCCTAGTAAGCCTCTAGTTGACTAGCTCGTTGATCAATAGATGGTTATGGTTTCCTGACCATGGACATTGGATGTCGTTGATCACGGGATCACATCATTAGGAGAATGATGTGATGGACAAGACCCAATCCTAAGCATAGCACAAGATCGTGTAGTTCGTTTGCTAAAAGCTTTTCTAATGTCAAGTATCATTTCCTTAGACCATGCGATTGTGCAACTCCCGGATACCATAGGAATGTGTTGGGTGTACCAAACATCACAACGTAACTGGGTGGCTATAAACGTACACTAAAGGTATCTCCGAAAGTGTCTGTTGGGTTGGCACGAATCGAGACTGGGATTTGTCACTCCGTATGACGGAGAGGTATCTCTGGGCCCACTTAGTAATGCATCATCATAATGAGCTCAATGTGACTAAGTAGTTAGTCGTGGGATCATGCATTACGGAACGAGTAAAGTGACTTGCCAGTAACGAGATTGAACGAGGTATTGGGATACCGACGATCGAATCTCGGGCAAGTAACGTACCGATTGACAAAGGGAATTGTATACGGGATTGATTGAATCCCCGACATCGTGGTTCATCCGATGAGATCATCGTGGAACATGTGGGAGCCAACATGGGTATCCGGATCCCGTTGTTGGTTATTGGCCATAAAGCTGTCTCTGTCATGTCTGGATGATTCCCGAACCCGTATGGTCTACACACTTATGGTTCGCTGACGTAGAGTTGTTATGGGAATTAGTGTGCAGTTACCGAATGTTGTTCGGAGTCCTGGATGAGATCCCAGACGTCACGAGGAGTTCCGGAATGGTCCGGAGGTAAAGATTTATATATGGGAAGTCCTATTTTGGCCACCGGAAAATGTTCTGGATTTTTCGGTATTGTACCGGGTAGAAGGTTCCGGAGTGGGGCCCACCTGCATGGGGGGACCCACATGAACGTGGATAGTGGGGACAAGGCCCCACACCCCTGGTCAAGGCGCACCAAGATCCCCCCTTAGAAGGAATAAGTTCATATCCCGAAGGGATAAGATCAAGATTCCTAAAAAGGGGATAACAATCGGCGGGGAAGGAATTGATGGGATTTCTTTTTTCCGACCTTTTCCAATGCCCCAATGGACTTGGAGGGCAAGAAACCAGCCCCCTCTACCCCTATATATAGTGGGGAGGCACATGGGAGCTTCACCCCTTGCCCCTGGCGCAGCCCTCCCCCTCTCCAACTCCACCACCATGCCGTCGTGCTGCCGGAGCTCTCCCTCAACTTCTCCTCTCCCCTTGCTGGATCAAGAAGGAGGAGACGTCCCCGGGCTGTACGTGTGTTGAACGCGGAGGCGCCATCCGTTCGGCACTAGATCGGATCTTCCGCGATTTGAATCGCCACGAGTATGACTCCATCATCCGCGTTCTTGTAACGCTTCTGCTTAGCGATCTTCAAAGGTATGAAGATGCACTCCCTCTCTCTCTCTCGTTGCTAGAATCTCCTAGATTGATCTTGGTGATACGTAGAATTTTTTTGACTTATTGCTATATTCCCCAACACTATATCCCAGTGACAGAAGGGGACAAGGTACGTATTTGTGTTGTTGCCATTAAGGGTAAAATGACGGGGTTTATTCATATTGATTGGATTTATTTTGTCTACATCGTGTCATCTTGCTTAAGGCGGTACTCCTTTTTTATGAACTTAATACCTAGATTCATGCTGGATAGCGGTCGATTTGTGGAGTAATAGTAGTAGATGCAGGAAGGAGTCGGTCTACTTGTCTCGGATGTGATGCCTATATACATGATCATTGCCTTGTATGTCGTCATAACTATGCGATTTTCTATCAATTGCCCAATAGTAATTTGTTGACCCATCGTATGCTATGTGTTTGAGAGAGAAGTCTGTAGTGAAAACTATGGCCCCCGGGTCTACCTTTATCATATTATAAAGTCCAAAATACCTTTGCTACAATTTTATTACTTTTATTTTACTTTGCAATTTATCCATCTACCGATACAAGCTTTGATCCTTGCAACCAACGAGTTCAAGGGGATTGACAAGCCTCTTGCCCGCGTGGGTGCAAGTATTTGCTTTTTTGTGTGCAGTTGTTGTTCACGAGACTTTGCGCGATTCTCCTATTAGTCCGATAAATCTTGGTTCTCACCGAGGGAAATACTTGTCTCTACTATACTACATCTCTCCTCCTTTTTGGGGAAATCCCAATGCAGCTCACAAGTAGCACCTGACTTTGCCCCACTTGACTTCCATGGCTGCTCAGTGATAGCACATAGTTTCTTTGCCGCATAGGGTAAATCACCATTAACATCGCGTTCTGCAGGAGCTGGGCACAAGACTAAGAAGTGTCCGAGCAACCCACATGAAAAATAGTAGAGAGGAAGACACCCATACATCACGGTATAAGTTTCAGTAGTCTTGAGCTTAGCTAAGGTTACCATCACATAGCGCACCAAAGGTTCCTGCACGACAATTTTAGCTCTGACCCGCATAAAGGCTCCCAACAACGCCCTCTCGAGTCAGACTCCACCCATAGTATCATTCCAATTGGTTTGGCAAACTCCATGCCCAACTTTGAGTTTATGAGTCTTGGTGAGAGTGCCATAATCCTGGTCCATATGGCCAGCCGGTCAAAATTAGCCTGCATCAACTGGATATCCGCATTGTAAATCTTGAGCAGGATGGCGTGCTTGCCGACCAGCCATGGCAAGTTTTCCATCACACGCACACGGTCCTCTCTTGTACCAAATTCCGCAACGAACAAATTGTCCACGGCTAGGTGGAATAACAGCCATTTCGGGTTGCCCCAAGCCGTCCTCATCGCCGACGAGATCGTTTGGATGTGAAGAACAGAGGAAGAAAGTACCTTCCCCACTAACGCACAATGAGAATCCACTAGATCAGCTTCGTCTTCATCGTCCAGCAACACAGGTTGCGCCTCGACTGCCGTCAGCCACAAGCGCTCCAGCAAATCTTCTACGGGTGCACCAAAGCTAGAGCCACTCGTTTCATGCCCCGTCTCAGAGACCGCAGTCGCCTTCCTCGATCTGGAAAGCAGCTGCCCCGACGGTGCACTACGG
>NC_041389.1:605629641-605636711 GCF_002162155.2 Triticum dicoccoides
GCCATGAGTGCGCAGGTAGATCCCAGTCGGCACACAACCAAGGGTGGGCAGCAATGCAAGGATTGCCCCGTAGTCACCCCGAACCCCAACCAACTAGGATGCCGTGTTGCGCGGCGAGTAAGAGCTAAGAGAAGATGGGGAAACAGAGAGAGATTGCAACCCTTGTTCATTCCGAGATGTAGATCCACTCCCAGGAGCCCCTAGCCGCCCGCACGCAACACTCCTATGTGGGCCATCAGGTCCATCCGCTGCCCCAGCAAGGACTGTAGCAAACCCTCGCAGCTTGATCATTGTGATGTCGGGTCGCTGCACTTGTGCGGGCCTGGCATGTCGAGGACGGGTTGAGGCAAATACTTCTCCTAGAGTTAACATTATATGCAAATAGTTCAACACTTTTTGTCGAAGAAATAAGAAATAAATTCTAAAAAGGGAAGTTGAGTTATATCCTTAGATATCATGAAAGAATCAATTAACCATCACAAAAGAGCATCGCCCTTAAATTTATGAGTCTACCGGCAAAATCTTTTGCTTCTTTACATGCATCAATGCACACCAACATAAGGCACATGCAACTAGAACAAAATCAAGGCATGAGCTTCTCAGTCGAGTCTATATATTACCGACGCTATGTGGCCTGTCATTCAACAAAATCAACATGTGGATTTTGAGAAAACTAGGATATCACATTAGCTGACCCAGTGGCCTTTCCTGAACTAGTAGAAAGTGTGGGAGTGGGAGGCGATGGGAATAAGGTGTCAACATGTACGATGATTGAGCCTAGGCATGCGCAACTCATGTCTTCAAGCGTGGCAAGCAAATCATATAGTTGGCGAGATACGTATACAATGTGTAGAGCTAGGACTGTTATTTTAACCTCAAAGACCGTATTGATCACGTATTTTTATGTATCGGGACCGTATTGAAGCAATATGCAAGTTTCAGGGTCAAGTTAGACGTCGCCAGCGACTACAAGGACCACGGGGACCGTATTAAAGCAATATGCAATATGACATTATCTCTATAGTTGGCCATATAAAAGAGCGGGCTCCCCATCACGTACCTGAACTCAACTGACAAAAGTCTGACAGGTATAGTACCATCCTGCACCCAACGCCAGCAAACCATGGACTCGCTGTCCTGGCAACATATCAGAATGTTATAGTAGCATCATGGATTCCTCACTCTATGAGATAGCTTACCTCTCGTGTCAAGAGCAGCACAATATTTTTCAGTTTAGCTGAGTACATTATTGCTTTTATATAAACAGTCTTGCTGTTGTCTACAGAAAAAAGAAACTTTTTCAATGGCCCTTTCTATGTCCAAACATGACATGCATGGTTCAACACACCAACACTAGTCGGTAACACGAAATGTTAGAAATAGCACATGAACAAACTACCCAGACGTAAGGCAAGAAGATCAGAAAATCGGTCAGAGGTGCGGCGGCTGTCTCTCCGCCGGACTCATCTCGTCGGAGATTGGCCTGTCGCTGCTGACCGGCGAGGGCCGTCCGGACCTGCCGCTATACTCGGGGCTCGCCACGGCCACCTCTTTGGCCCGGTTCATGTCGGAACTGTACCACCCCGCCTCCTCCCCGAACAGCCTGCTCTGCCCCGGCCGCACCCCGTCGTTCAGGTCCTCCAGCGACATGTCGCCCTCCAGCGCCCTCACGATCTGCACCCGAGGTAAAACAAAAAGTCACCATTGCCACACGCCATGAAAATCCATGGGAGACAGAGTGCGTGTCAAGTGTGCGAGTGCTATGGCATCGGCACCTGGCTCATCTTCGGGCGCTTCTTGGCCGAGTGGCGGACGCAGGCGGCGGCGCTGGCCACCACGCGCGCCATCTCCACCGGGTCGTAGCTGCCCTGCAGCCTCGGGTCGGCGACGGCGTCGTAGTCGCCGTCGGCGAGCGCGCGCGACAGGGCCGGCCTCGCCCACTCGACGAGGCCGTCCTCCAGGACCAAGTGCGCGGTGGCGTCGATGGGCCGCCGCCCCGTCAGGAGCTCCATCAGCATCACGCCGTAGGAGTAGACGTCCGACTTCTCCGTCAGCTTCCCGCTCGACGCGTACTCCGGCGCCAGGTACCCGAACGTCCCCATGACCCGCGTCGAGACGTGCGTGATGCCGTCGTACGTCAGCTTGGCCAGCCCGAAGTCCGCCACCATGGCTTCGAAGTTGTTGTCCAGGAGGATGTTGGCGGACTTGATGTCGCGGTGGATGATCCGTGGATGGCCTTCATTGTTGGCACACGATCGAGCATGACAAATGTGATTCATGCAACGCAACAATGGAGATGTGGTGATAAGCTAGGGAGATGCTCACAGTCTTCGTGCAGGTAGGCGAGCCCCTTCGCCGCCCCGAGCGCGATGCGCAGCCTCGTCGCCCATGCCATCGCCGGCGACCCTTCCCCTGAAACCATCAGTCCGTGTCAGCTAACTCCTGAAGTTGTGCACGGCGACTGAGACAGAGGCACTGACCATGGAGGTGGAACTCGAGCGTCTTGTTGGGGACGAACTCGTAGACGAGCATGCGGCTGGTGCCGGCGATGCAGTGGCCGACGAGGGACACGAGGTGGCGGTGGTGCACCCGGCCGATGATGTCCACCTCGGCCTGGAACTCGCGCTCCCCCTGCCCGCTCCCGGACTTGAGCTGCTTCACGGCCACCGCCCTGCCGCTGGGGAGCACCCCCTTGTGCACGTACCCGAACCCGCCCTGCCCGAGCAGGTTCGCCTGCGAGAAGCCGACCGTCGCCGCCGCGAGCTCCTCGTAGGTGAACGTGCCCCTGCCGAGCCCCAGCGTCTCGTGCGGTGCGGGCGGTGACGTCGGCTGGTCGCGCGGGCTGGAGTGGACGCCAGAGTTGTGCCAGGGGCCCCCCGGTGGGTCGAACGTGCTCGTCGACGGCCCAGCGCCGGTGCCGCTCTGCCACTGCGGCTGCGGCCCGCCGGTGTAGTACGTGCTGCTGGCTGTGGTTGCCACGCCATGACAATGGTGGTTAACTACACGTACGCAAATCAAGAGCAAGAGGAACAGCACCACGGGGCATGCAAGGGCGATCGACGGTGACCGTGAGAGCGTTGCAGTTTTACCTTTGTTGCCGGAGGTATCCGCGTAGAAATGCATGGGATTGTGAGGCTTCCGCCGCCTCCTCGGCGCGGTCCTCCTTGAGCAGCAGACGCAGGCCGCGATGAGGAGCGCGAGGAGCATCGCGGCCCCGGCGGCGGCGAAAATGATCTCGGCCGTGGTGTTGGAGCTGACACGGTGCGAAGCCTTTGAGGATGACCTGCTCGACTCATCGGACCCTCTGGAGGGTTGGGCTGGCGGAGAGGGGTTCCTGCCCGGTGGCACCGGAGCGCCACGGGACTTGGGCGGCGCAGGCGGAGGCGAGGGGTCGTTGGAGCTGGATGGCGCCGGCGAGGACGAATTGGAGGTGGACGGCGACGAACCCGGTGACGGCGGCTGGGCAGCCGATGGAGGAGGGCTGCTCTTGGAGGGCGGCGGCGGAGCCGCCGAGGAGGAGTTAGACGACATGACGGCACGCGATCTGAGCTACGTCTTCTTGCAAAGAAATGAAACCCAGGATTCCAGGTCACGCCGCGTCGTGCTCAGTGCTCGTAGCGGCGGCGCCGCCACGACGACCGCAGGCCGGCTTGTCGCGTCGGTTGCATCCCTCCGGCCATCTCACCGGCGGCGGAAAATGGCAGAGCAAAGGCAGGACAGGACCCTGGACCTGTTCCCCGCTGTTGCGGTTGCGCGGCCGTGTCACGCTCTCCCCTGTTTTTTCTGTTGCGGCGGCGGCCCGCGGGGCCTCAGCTTCGGGGGTTTGTTGCCGCTGCCGTGCTCGTCGGCGCCCGATCTTTGCGGGTGGTTGGTGTTCGCCTCATCCGCAGCCAGGCCGTGACGTGTGGTGTGGGGCTGGTTGGTCGCCGCCGTGGGGCTGCCGTGGATGGACGCCAGGTCGTGACGTGTGGGGCTGGTCGGTCGCCGCCGTGGGCTCTCCACGGCTCCAGGCTGCCGTGGATGGACGGACCACTTGCCAATCATGTACGTGGACTCACACTGGTCGATTCCCACAATTCGTACGTGGACTCACACTGGTCGCCTCTGAGCGATCTTCGATTTCTGCCCTGCCCACACTCTCACACCACGCTCGCAGTCTTCCCCAATAAATAAACAAACAATTAAAATCGAAGAAGTCATCATAAACACCTTGTAATGGCCCTTTTCAAAGGAAGTCATGTTGAGACTAGGCTTTCAATAAAATTGGGTGAATTTAATTATGCAATGTGTGTCCTCGGTGGAATACCGAGTTCGTTTTAACATGGAAGAAACAGAAAGTTTCAAACCATCTAGAGGATTGAGGCATGTAGACCCTCTCTCCTCATATTTACTTTTGTTGTGTACGGAAGGCCTGACTGCACTCTTAGGTAATGCAGAGGAGAATGGAAGTATTTCCGAAATTAAAGTTAGCAGAGATGCCCCATCTATTTCAAATCTCCTCTTTGCAGACGATTCATTAATCCTAATGCAAGCTAATTCAATCAATGCGGAGGCGCTGAAATCAGTTTTGGATGCTTATTGTGCTGCATCGGGGCAAATGGTGAGTGTTGAAAAATCTAGTATATTTTTAGTCCCAACACGAAAGTGGAAGATAAGGCGCATATATGTACTATTTTGAACATTATGACTGAAGCTCTCAATAACAAATATTTGGGTCTGCCTTCAAATGTGGTTATAAACAAAAGTGATTGTTTCCAATTCTTAATAGATCGAATTATTATGAAAATCAGTGGTTGGAAGGAAAAGCTGCTATCAGCAGGAGGAAAGGAAATCCTTCTCAAATCGGTTGTACAAGTTATCTCAACATATGCAATGTCCATCTTTAAAATTCCTAAAAAAATATGCAAAGGAATCATTGACGCGATGTCGCATTTTGGGTGGGGTGACGAAGACAATCAGAAGAAAATGCATTGGATGACATGGTGGAAGATGTGTGTACCAAAAGACCAAGGAGGAATGGGTTTTCGAGACATACATTGTTTCAATTTGGCCTTGTTAGCCAAACAAGCGTGGCGCCTGCTTGATAATCCTGACTCCTTATGTGCCACTATTTTGAGAGCTAAATATTTTCCAGATGGAGATTTAATGAACGCGAGTCTTAAAAAAGGATCTTCTTTCACTTGGCAAAGCATTATGGCGGGAGTGGTTTCTCTCAAAAATGGTTATATTTGAAGAGCCGGTAATGGACAAAATATTGATATTTGGAGAGATGCATGGATCCCGAATGGGGCCAATAGGAAAATTATCACTCCTAGAAGAGGACAACTTCTAACAAAAGTTGCTGATCTTATAGATCCAATCAACAATTGCTGGGATGAAGATTTGGTAAGACAAACGTTATGGCCAATTGATGTCCAGAGGGTGCTTGAGACCCCCCTCCCCACGTATAACATGTCGGATTTCATAGCTTGGAGTTTTACAAAGAATGGATTGTTCACGGTTCGTTCTGATTATCTGGAGGAATGGAAAATGCAACATGGGAGGAAATTGCAACACTCAAATGGCATGGGAGGAATAAATTCCAATACTATTTGGAGCAAGATTTGGAAATTATCTTGTCCAGCAAAAGTGAAGATCTTTATTTGGCGTACCTTACACGGAACCCTCCCGTGTCGTGTTACACTTTCTAATACACATATGAAAGTTTCGTCCACCTGCCCAACATGTTCGAACGGGCCTGAAGATACTAAACATTTATTTTTGTGTCAAAAGGCAAAAGAGGTGTGGGAGAAACTGGGATTGCATGAAGCCATTAAAAAAGCTTGCGCGGTCGATCGTGCGGGAGAGGCAGTACTCGAAATTCTACTTCTTATGCCAGAACACGAGCTATCTACAGTGTGCATACAAAATGTTTGCGAATTGGTCGCTATAACAGCCTGGTATTTATGGTGGAAAAGACGTTCGCTAGTCCATCATGGGAAGACCCAAGATGCATACCAAATTCTGATGGAAGCCCGTGCTATAACGACAAACTATGTTATTGTACAATCCTCCAAGGTAACAGATAGAATAGAGGGATGGACGAGACCCCCTCTAGGTTTTTTGAAATTAAATGTCGATGTTTTTTTGATCAAGACATGCTTAGAAGCACAGTGGGAGCTGTACTTAGAGATGATAAAGGAAGATTTATTGTTGGAGGGAATTGGAAGATGGATTGGTGTGCATATGTTTTAACAGCGGAAGCCATGGCACTACGTTTTGGCATATTACTTGCACAAAAGGCGGGAAGCAACCGACTTGTTGTTAACTCCGACAATATGGAAGTAATTGACACAATGAAGAATGGAGGACATACAGCGAGAGCGGCTGCAGCTGCGTTTGATGATTGTTATTTTATGGCTTGTGATTTTTCATTAATTAAATTTGAACATTGTAATAAGGAGGCAAATAAAGTAGCTCATGAAATTGCTAGAGTAGCTAAATTTTCTGAGACAAGGGATTGGTTTGAGGAACCTATGAACGATATTGTAAATTTTTGTGACGCCCGGGTAGTTATGCTACAGTAATCCCCACTAATGTTGCCACGTCACCTCGGTTACTGTGGATAAACTCGCGTTAGTTCGAAACCGGTTCGAATTCAAAATCAAAACAAAAGCAAAGATAAAAGGTTTCAAAACAAAGACTAAAAATGTTCGGGGGTTGTCTAAAATAGCTAACCTAATTATGGTGGGGTGCACTAATTTTGGTAAAATGCTTTGGCATTTTAAGTAAACTAAAAACAGAAAAGAGAAATAATAAAAGAAAAAGGAAAGACAAAAAAAGGGGGGGAAGGGAAAACCCCTGGCCCATTCCCCCTCCCCACTTGGCCCCTCCCCCCCTGGCCCATTCCCCCCCTGGCCCGGCCCAGCGCCGGTCGCTTATCCCCTCACCCCCCGCGGCAAACCCTAGCCGCCCCACACTTCCCCCCACGCGCCCCGACCCACGCTCCCCTGCTCCCTCGCCCGATCCAGATCGGGGCGAGACCCCCGTCGCCCCCCACCTCGCCGGCGGCCCCCGCCGCCCCACCGCCG
>NC_041389.1:605638079-605645179 GCF_002162155.2 Triticum dicoccoides
CCCACCCCCTAAAAAGAACGGTTTTTATTAAAACAAAAATAAAAATAAAATGAAAATGAATTAAAACTAATTAACTAATTAGTTAATTAATTAATTAATTAAGTATTTAATTAATCTAATTAATTCTGTTTAATTAACCCTAACCACTAATTAACCTAATTAACTAAGGTTAATTAACTTTGATTAGGCTAATTAAGTTAATAGAGTATGACGAACGGGACCCACATGTCAGGGTTGACTCAGTCAACCCCTGTTGACTGCTGACGTCAGCATGACATCATGCTGACGTCATTAATACATTTTTTCGAATTAATTAAATAAATAATTAAATTTCAAAAATTAATAAAATCTTTAGAAAATCATATCTTTTAATCCGTAACTCGGATTAAAATGTTTTCAACATGAAAGTTGCTCATAACGACGAGACGATTCCGGATACGCAGTCCGTTCGTCCGCCACACCCCTCTAACCTATCGAACCCGCAACTTCCCCCTCCGGCTCCTCTGCCCGAAAACACGAAACACCGGGAATACTTTCCCGGATGTTTTCCCCCCTTCACCGGTATCACCTACTACCGCGTTAGGGAACACCTAGCATCGTTACTTGTCATGTCATGCATCGTTATGCAGTTGTTTGCATTGTATTCATTGTTTCTTCCCCCTCTTCTCTCCCGTAGACTACGAGACCGACGCTGCTGCTGCCCAGTTCGACTACGGAGTTGACGACCCCTCTCTCTTGCCAGAGCAACCAGGCAAGCCCCCCCTTGATCACCAGATATCGCCTACTCTTCTCTATACTGCTTGCATTAGAGTAGTGTAGCATGTTACTGCTTTCCGTTAATCCTATTCTGATGCATAGCCTGTCATTGTTGCTACAGTCATTGATACCTTATCCGCAATCCTAAATGCTTAGTATAGGATGCTAGTGTTCCATTAGTGACCCTACACTCTTGTCCGTCTGCCATGCTATACTACTGGGCTGTGATCACTTCGGGAGGTGATCACGGGCATATACTATATACTTTACACTGTTACATTACCTGTGATACTGTTCGGAGTTGGGGGCTGAAGGGGCAGGTGGCTCCATCCCGGTAGAGGTGGGCCTGGGTTCCCGACGGCCCCTGACTGTTACTTGGTGGCGGAGCGACAGGGCAGGTTGAGACCACCTAGGAGACAGGTGGGCCTGGCCCTGTTCGGCGTTTGCGGATACTTAACACGCTTAACGAGATCTTGGTATTTGATCTGAGTTGGCTACGAGCTTATACGCACTAACCATCTACGTGGGAGTAGTTATGGGTATCCCGGCGTCGTGGTATCAGCCGAAGCACTTCAGACGTCAGCGACGGAGCGGCGCGCGCCGGATTGGAACGTAAGCCTGCTCTTGTATTAAGGGGGCTAGTTCTGCTTCCGGCCGCCCTCGCAACGTGCAGGTGTGCTATGGGCGATGGGCCCAGACCCCTGTGCGCTTAGGTTTAGACCGGCGTGCTGGCCTCTCTGTTTTGCCTAGGTGGGGCTGCGACGTGTTGATCTTCCAAGGCCGGGCATGACCCAGGAAAGTGTGTCCGGCCAAATGGGATCGAGCGTGTTGGGCTATGTGGTGCACCCCTGCAGGGAAGTTAATCTATTCGAATAGCCGTGATCTTCGGTAACAGGACGACTTGGAGTTGTACCTTGACCTTATGACAACTAGAACCGGATACTTAATAAAACACACCCTTCCAAGTGCCAGATACAACCGGTGGTCGCTCTACCTCAGGGATACGAGGAGGGGATCGCCGGGTAGGATTATGCTACTGGAGATGTTACTTGGAGATGCTACTTGGAGATGCTACTTGGAGGACTTCAATCTACTCTCTTTTACTTGATGCAAGACGGAGGCTGCCAGAAGCGTAGTCTTCGTCAGGATTAGCTATCCCCCTCTTATTCTGGCATTCTGCAGTTCAGTCCACTGATATGGCCTCCTTACACATATACCCATGCATATGTAGTGTAGTTCCTTGCTTGCGAGTACTTTGGATGAGTACTCACGGTTGCTTTCTCCCCCCTTTTTCCCCTTTTCCTTTCTTTTTGGTTGTCGGAACCAGATGCTGGAGCCCTGGAGCCAGACGCCACCGTCGACGACGACCCCTACTACACCGGAGGTGCCTACTACTACGTGCAGCCCGCTGACGACGACCAGGAGTAGTTAGGAGGATCCCAGGCAGGAGGCCTGCACCTCTTTCGATCTGTATCCCAGTTTGTGCTAGCCTTCTTAAGGCAAACTTGTTTAACTTATGTCTGTACTCAGATATTGTTGCTTCCGCTGACTCGTCTATGATCGAGCACTTGTATTCGAGCCCTCGAGGCCCCTGGCTTGTATTATGACGCTTGTATGACTTATTTTATTTGTAGAGTTGTGTTGTGATATCTTCCCGTGAGTTCCTGATCTTGATCGTACACATTTGCGTGCATGATTAGTGTACGATTAAATCGGGGGCGTCACAAGTTGGTATCAGAGCCGACTGCCTGTAGGAATCCCCCTTCCAACTCCTTGGCCGAAGTCGAGTCTAGACTTTACAAAACTTTTACTAACATGGCTGTGCGGCCCATGGGCCCACGTCGCCATTGGGTGGTAGTAGGATCTTTTACTCCTCGACCTTTACTCTGGGACTCTGAACTCTCTTCTACTCAGGTTAAATGATTTCTACTAAAATCTGACTTTAGGTTCTCGAAAATACTTTCTCCCGGAGAGCCCCTTCAGTCCAGGTGATCGCCGACTGCACCAGAAGATTTCGAAGTTACTCGCCGAAACTCTTTTGAGACTTTGTGTCCGTTGCTTTTGCAATTCCCTACCATCGAGATATCCCTATGGATAAATACTTACACTTGACGTTCTTACTTTTATTCCCAGTTGATCTTGTTATTACAAGATACCCCGAAATTCTCTCTATTGATCCGAGAATATCTTGCGCCTACTGTCTTGCAATTCCTTGTCACCTGAATACCCCTATGGATAATTCTCGCACTTGTCGAGTATCCGCTTATCCCCAGTTGTTCATGTGTTTCACAAAAGTCTTCAAAATAATATTCGATCTTCCGAAAATCCTCTGGAGCCTTTGGCTCTTGAAATTCTTGCTTGCTTGCATTATGGTTAATCCCTTAAGTCTCGTAGTCTTAGTGACATTCCTTGTCATTATCATTTTGAGTCTGTTGACTCAATATGTTTGCGAATACCCGCAAACATCATTGATCCTTATAAATTACCTTTCCGGCTGAACTGCCATTCTTTTAACTGGAATTGGTTCTCGACCAATCCAATTGTCGTTGATTGTACCCTAAGGCTATTCAACTTATCCATCCCTAATCAGAGCATTGCTTCTGATCCCTTGATTTGGAAATCATAATTCCTTTGCATTTGACAATTGAGTTAGTCAGTTGTTTCTATAATTTGATCTCCTTGCACTCTTCTTCCTCTAGTTGAGTACCGATGCTCACGTCAGATCCCTTGTGGACCATCAGGCCCATTGTTGGATTTTATCCGTTAGCATCCTTCATATTCAATAACCTTGTGAGCCTCCCCTTGGATACATAATGCCTTGGCAATTGTATCATCTACTTTCTCAACCTTGCTCTACTTTCGAGCTTGTGTTATTTACTCCTGAAGTTTGTGGTATATGTTCCTAGGAGGCCCTGATGGGTTGGACATATGCTTTTCTTTAAACTGTGTGAACCCGGAAACCACTACGGGTCATACTCTACTAGTGTTATGTCAGATAAAATTTCAACACACAATTTCGTTGAAGGCGAGAAGTGAATGAAAGGTTATGCATTAAAGAAGTGGGAGTCGACCTTGAACTTGTGTTCATGCCCATGGACGCGATTTATATCCTATCATGAAAGCTTCTTGTAACAATAACTATTTCCTTGATAACTAACCTATGGTATCTGTGAATTGATTCCTTGCAACCGTGGCTCCGACCATGATTGTTCTTCTTTGATCTCATTTCTCGGACAAGTTAAAACAATTGTCTTCTATGGATCAATACACCAGTCCAACCTTTACTTTGATCTTGTGTCGAGTATTACCCCCCTGGTATCTCGAGATTATCATGGAACTGCATAACTTTTTATGAGTTCTTCATCAAGTGCTACCTTCCCACTGATTCCAATTTTTCGCGGGCTCTGAGTTAATAAACACTCAAAGACACCGATAACGGAACCGAGTCCGCTCTACGGTTCAATAACTCTTCAGTAAGCTTCTATAAGTACGAGTTTGTACCCGATCACGCCATTCCTAGCCTGTTTGGCTATATCATTGTCGTGATGATCTTAACTGTGCAATCCGGCCCTTATTCTCGGAGCACCAATTTGCGACGATAGCTAAGCTTATGTCGATTTTCCTCGTCATACCCTTTCACCTTAAACAACAAGCTTGAGTTCGAGTTTGTGTCGTAACTGTGGTTCCAATAACCTCTTGCTTCATCATTCCTTTGACTTGATGTCGTCGCTGATTGACTACATCTGCATGAAATCTCTCGACAATTGTGTCGTGGTCATCATCAACCTTATGAGCTCTTCCAGGAATTCAATTGAATTCATAATGGGTAATACCATCCTTGCCCCTCGATGATTCCTGTTCTCATCGACCACCTTATTGCCTTCCGTTCAACACAACTTGTTCGTGTTTTGTGTAAACCTTGAGATCACTGCTACCCAGCAGTTGATCTTCCTTACCTCGGAAGTATTACCATCTCTTTTTGTCAAGAATGTGGTGAGAATTTCACCACCTCTTAATAATTCTTGATATCATAATACTTCTTGCCATCTTCGTTCATTCCTTGGTCCACGTATTGTTTTCAACCGGAATACCGACAATGGAGCTATGACATGTGAATTCAAAACTTCTAACAACCCTATTGCTTTGAAGTGAATGGGCGATAGTTCATTCTAAGTCCTTCGCTAATTGAATCACCATTCTAACATTGGTCGTGCAACCCAACCCGTACTTCGGGCGCACCCTTCAACCAGTGTTTAATTGTGTATGTTTTCCTCGAGCATACTTCCTTATATCATTTGATCTAACAAATGTTATCCCATTGTTCACTTAATGGTGGAAATCCATCTTTTGGGAATCTCGGTGAATTGCCGTTGAGTTCACCAGACACCTCCTTGTCCTCTCCTTGGTTTAATGGTGAACTATTGCTTCAGAAACCCGCTCCCATAGTTCATTTCCCGAGAAGCTTGCAATGCCATTTCAACGATTTGTGTTGCGCCTTTTCTTCTCAGACATCCTGAATCTCAGGTATCCTGACAACAATCGGATCTGAATCTCGGTCAGATATGATGGTTGGGACACCTTTCCAAGAGTTATGATGTTGATCCTTTGATGACCCGCTAACATGATGTCATGCCTAGCACCCCCCCCTGGCTGGAGGACCTATCAATATAGATTCCTTTTCAGCAAGGTTATCCATTCATCCATGAGGAAATTGTAAGACTTATTCTACAAGTTATTCCAGATGGATCCTTCGTGATTCCAAAGTCTGATCTTCACCTGAAGGCCATGTCAATGCTATCTCGAAGCATGTCTGCGATACTCTGATTTTCAACAAGAACATCCGAAGCCCAATGCTAAATGTTTCTTGCTCAATTATCCGAACACCGTTGTATGGGTAATGTCATGAAATTTCTCTCCCCTTACCTAAAGGGTTTTCTACATTATATCCTGTCATGGATATCATGCTCTGCTTATCCTTGGGAAGGATATACCCCCGAAATATGTGTTTAAACACATTTTTCCTTTCCATTGTTCTGTTTAACCTAATGATCACATTTTCCTTTCCATGGGTCTGTTTGACCCTTCTGGTGACCTATATAATCTAAGCAGTGATAATCCCCTGCTTAGGTAAGCACCTCGTTGTACCACTCTGTAAGTAAGACCCTATTACTATTATTGATGACATTCCAGTAACCACCGATGGACGAGAACCTTGCCTATTGGTCCGCCTCGTTCAACGAGCAGGAAAATGGTTCTCTTCGTCCCTCGCCCTTGGTACCTATGTTGTTGCCGACATGACCCTCAGACTCTCCTCTAACATGCCTTGCTTACATGATCGTGCAAGATGTCACCAACCTTCTACTTTTAACCACATGGTGGGCCCATAACCCACAGTTTCACAGGATCGAAACCTGACTCTCCTATACACCCCCTGTTCCCAAAGTTATTCCTCACGCTTGACTTTGTATGTAATTCACGGGCCACTTGCCTGTAGATCTATTCTGGTATCGGACGCAATACTTATACCCGTTGCTCTGAACCCTTTCGCACCCTGCTTCAGGCAATGAACGATTGCCTATCCGCTTGAAACTTCTTATCGCCCTGTCTTACTTTGCTCTCGATGTGTGTCGTTTGTTCAACTCGCGAGATACTCATAAGTTCATTCTGGGGATACCCCCAGATGATTTTCACTTATAACATCCTTGCATAGTAGAGCTACCCCTTACCTATTCGTAAGTACGATGGAGTTCACGAAGAAATGGTGGCGAGTTTATCATGATGCATCGGAATAAAGGATTGAAGACATCAACGAAAGGAACTAACTTCGTCGAGAAGATCCGTTAGAATATCGTAACCAGAACTTTCCCCTTACTTCCCTCTTAAATCTCGGGACGAGATTTCTTGTAGTGGAGGAGAATTGTGACGCCCGGGTAGTTATGCTACAGTAATCCCCACTAATGTTGCCACGTCACCTCGGTTACTGTGGATAAACTCGCGTTAGTTCGAAACCGGTTCGAATTCAAAATCAAAACAAAAGCAAAGATAAAAGGTTTCAAAACAAAGACTAAAAATGTTCGGGGGTTGTCTAAAATAGCTAACCTAATTATGGTGGGGTGCACTAATTTTGGTAAAATGCTTTGGCATTTTAAGTAAACTAAAAACAGAAAAGAGAAATAATAAAAGAAAAAGGAAAGACAAAAAAAGGGGGGGAAGGGAAAACCCCTGGCCCATTCCCCCTGGCCCATTCCCCCTCCCCACTTGGCCCCTCCCCCCCTGGCCCATTCCCCCCTGGCCCGGCCCAGCGCCGGTCGCTTATCCCCTCACCCCCCGCGGCAAACCCTAGC
>NC_041389.1:605645951-605779579 GCF_002162155.2 Triticum dicoccoides
CGCTAGCCCCGGTTGCGGCCCCGTTCCCTCTTGGCCGTGCCTTGCCTCGACCTTGCGCCGGCGACCGTTGGCCGGCGCCCCACTGTGCCCCGGTGGCCTGCGCCGACCGCCCTCGCCGCGCCCACGGCCACGCCTCCCCGGTGCTCCTGGTGCCCCGCTGCGGCAACCCCGCCGTGGCCACGTCCACGCCCCGCCCCGGGCAGGCTACGGGCTCCCTGTCGCCCTGGCCGGTTATCCGCTCCAGCGCCCGAACCCACCGAACCCGTTTGGCCCTGGGCCAATGACATGGGGGCCCCCACCCCCTAAAAAGAACGGTTTTTATTAAAACAAAAATAAAAATAAAATGAAAATGAATTAAAACTAATTAACTAATTAGTTAATTAATTAATTAATTAAGTATTTAATTAATCTAATTAATTCTGTTTAATTAACCCTAACCACTAATTAACCTAATTAACTAAGGTTAATTAACTTTGATTAGGCTAATTAAGTTAATAGAGTATGACGAACGGGACCCACATGTCAGGGTTGACTCAGTCAACCCCTGTTGACTGCTGACGTCAGCATGACATCATGCTGACGTCATTAATACATTTTTTCGAATTAATTAAATAAATAATTAAATTTCAAAAATTAATAAAAACTTTAGAAAATCATATCTTTTAATCCGTAACTCGGATTAAAATGTTTTCAACATGAAAGTTGCTCATAACGACGAGACGATTCCGGATACGCAGTCCGTTCGTCCGCCACACCCCTCTAACCTATCGAACCCGCAACTTCCCCCTCCGGCTCCTCTGCCCGAAAACACGAAACACCGGGAATACTTTCCCGGATGTTTTCCCCCCTTCACCGGTATCACCTACTACCGCGTTAGGGAACACCTAGCATCGTTACTTGTCATGTCATGCATCGTTATGCAGTTGTTTGCATTGTATTCATTGTTTCTTCCCCCTCTTCTCTCCCGTAGACTACGAGACCGACGCTGCTGCTGCCCAGTTCGACTACGGAGTTGACGACCCCTCTCTCTTGCCAGAGCAACCAGGCAAGCCCCCCCTTGATCACCAGATATCGCCTACTCTTCTCTATACTGCTTGCATTAGAGTAGTGTAGCATGTTACTGCTTTCCGTTAATCCTATTCTGATGCATAGCCTGTCATTGTTGCTACAGTCATTGATACCTTATCCGCAATCCTAAATGCTTAGTATAGGATGCTAGTGTTCCATTAGTGACCCTACACTCTTGTCCGTCTGCCATGCTATACTACTGGGCTGTGATCACTTCGGGAGGTGATCACGGGCATATACTATATACTTTACACTGTTACATTACCTGTGATACTGTTCGGAGTTGGGGGCTGAAGGGGCAGGTGGCTCCATCCCGGTAGAGGTGGGCCTGGGTTCCCGACGGCCCCTGATTGTTACTTGGTGGCGGAGCGACAGGGCAGGTTGAGACCACCTAGGAGACAGGTGGGCCTGGCCCTGTTCGGCGTTCGCGGATACTTAACACGCTTAACGAGATCTTGGTATTTGATCTGAGTTGGCTACGAGCTTATACGCACTAACCATCTACGTGGGAGTAGTTATGGGTATCCCGGCGTCGTGGTATCAGCCGAAGCACTTCAGACGTCAGCGACGGAGCGGCGCGCGCCGGATTGGAACGTAAGCCTGCTCTTGTATTAAGGGGGCTAGTTCTGCTTCCGGCCGCCCTCGCAACGTGCAGGTGTGCTATGGACGATGGGCCCAGACCCCTGTGCGCTTAGGTTTAGACCGGCGTGCTGGCCTCTCTGTTTTGCCTAGGTGGGGCTGCGACGTGTTGATCTTCCGAGGCCGGGCATGACCCAGGAAAGTGTGTCCGGCCAAATGGGATCGAGCATGTTGGGCTATGTGGTGCACCCCTGCAGGGAAGTTAATCTATTCGAATAGCCGTGATCTTCGGTAACAGGACGACTTGGAGTTGTACCTTGACCTTATGACAACTAGAACCGGATACTTAATAAAACACACCCTTCCAAGTGCCAGATACAACCGGTAGTCGCTCTACCTCAGGGATACGAGGAGGGGATCGCCGGGTAGGATTATGCTACTGGAGATGTTACTTGGAGATGCTACTTGGAGATGCTACTTGGAGGACTTCAATCTACTCTCTTTTACTTGATGCAAGACGGAGGCTGCCAGAAGCGTAGTCTTCGTCAGGATTAGCTATCCCCCTCTTATTCTGGCATTCTGCAGTTTAGTCCACTGATATGGCCTCCTTACACATATACCCATGCATATGTAGTGTAGTTCCTTGCTTGCGAGTACTTTGGATGAGTACTCACGGTTGCTTTCTCCCCCCTTTTTCCCCTTTTCCTTTCTTTTTGGTTGTCGGAACCAGATGCTGGAGCCCTGGAGCCAGACGCCACCGTCGACGATGACCCCTACTACACCGGAGGTGCCTACTACTACGTGCAGCCCGCTGACGACGACCAGGAGTAGTTAGGAGGATCCCAGGCAGGAGGCCTGCACCTCTTTCGATCTGTATCCCAGTTTGTGCTAGCCTTCTTAAGGAAACTTGTTTAACTTATGTCTGTACTCAGATATTGTTGCTTCCGCTGACTCGTCTATGATCGAGCACTTGTATTCGAGCCCTCGAGGCCCCTGGCTTGTATTATGATGCTTGTATGACTTATTTTATTTGTAGAGTTGTGTTGTGATATCTTCCCGTGAGTCCCTGATCTTGATCGTACACATTTGCGTGCATGATTAGTGTACGATTAAATCGGGGGCGTCACAATTTTCTTATAGACGATGTAACCATTATTACTAATAAATAAAGAGGATGTTTTATTTAAAAAAACCTTGTAGTGGAGAGAAAACACATCATCAAAAAGTCTAAAAAAAATCCAGACAACATGGGCACACCCATGAAAAATTTGACCTAAACCTGGATGAACTGATTCCACAACAAAGAACGTACTACGTGTGCAGTGTGAGTGTGTGGACTACGGAGAATTCTACCTCGCATGGGGATCAAGCTTAGTCGGCCTAGGAGGGTGGCGGTGCTTTGTGTTTCTTTAGTTAGTAGTGCGTATGGTTGCGGTCGCGCGTGTCACTTGTTTGTGTTATTTACCTCGGGTTTCTGAACTTAGCCTGTTTGACTGTTAGTGTCGGTTTGTGTGAATCTCTATCAATGCTTGATGACTTTATTTATAAAATCGGGTGCATGATTTTTATCTAAAAAACAAAAGAACCTACTCACCAATGGTAGGCTTAGTTAACTATCCATGTTCAAGAACTAGTTAATTTGTTGATTAATCTGTATTGATAGGGTCACTGAGTAACCGATGAACTGATAAATTGGCTGATTAACTTGCCGATCAGCCTATTAATCCTCACTCGCCAGCCAATCAAGCAGCTACCAGTTAACGATTTTCTCAACATTGTTAACTATTACATTATTTATTTGGATTCAGAGCATAGTTTTTGTTATTGTAACAAAACATTCGAGTCGAGAACATGATTTGAGTTTAGGCTCTTTTTTTTGCAGGGGTGATTTTATAGCTTAACATCTCATTACTGGAATGTATACATACATGGTTACAGTTATACTTTAATTAGGAGAGTGTTAGCTACTTTGAGTCCAACATACCTAATGTAGGAATGGTATATAAAGGCACCAGGGGGAAATCAAACAATTTTTCGGTAACATGAAAAATTCCAACATCACAAAAAAGTTGAGAATTTTGGATTTCATCCTATAAAATTTATGGTAACAAATATTTGACTAGCCATCAGAATTTTTGAAATTTTGCTGAAATTAAATTGGCTAGACATGGAACATGGGCCTGATATATATGGCAATGGAAGGCCGGGTTTTTGTGGTAGCTGAACTGAGACTATTGGAGGCCTACGCTACTTTTGTCATCGGTTGTGTTATGATGATTTATCACACTGGGAGGAGTGTAGGTCCGCTATGTTGGGTGTTCCTTGACAACACAGTTTTGTAGATCCTTCGTTGATAATTAGGTGCAATGAGACCTTTAACATCATGAACACATTAACTAATGCATCCACCATGGAAGAAAATATGCATAGATGCATTCCTATAATTTGAAAATTTCAACATAGCAAGGAACCTTTGAAACATGTTTTCAAACAAGGCAACTTTACGAGAACTAGAAACATCCCGGTAAGGGCACTCATCCCCTCCAAAATTCACAGGCGAGCCCGTGGATCCACCTCTCCTCTGTCCGCCACTTAGGGTGCATTTGAGTTGGGGGATGTCGGTGCCTTTGCTCCGGCTAGTAGTTTAGGTTAGGTTTTTCTTCTGGCAAGGGCAACTCCTCTTTGTAGTTTTTGTGAGATATCTAAGACTTCTCTAGCCCCCCCCATCTCCTACATGGATCTGCAATATTGATTGTACTTGTTTCTACATGCCTTATGGATAATACATGGCCATAAATCATGGACCTATGGTCGTCTGAACTGCACATAGTCCTCTTGTTGATGATTTCCTATCTCTTCTTGGAAGAATGCTTCGACAGTGATTGACAAGATCTATCAATGCTTGGTGGAGCGACCGACACCGGTGATGTTGCTGGGAAGTGATGTCGGTATGTGGTTCATTTCAGTTGAGGTGCTACAAGTTATTTTTACCGTAAGAATAACTTCATTGTCTTTGGTGTCTTTACTCTTTACAAGACCAGTTTGGTGTTATCCCATTACAAATTCTTCTTGTGCATAAAAGTTTTCATTGACTGTAATCTCTAAGGTTTCTCCTGGTTTAGGGAGATCTACTATGGGTTTTCCTGATTGACATCGTAAATTGGAAATTAACTGTGATATTCAGCATAACGACAAAGACAGATTGAGAGTGCGAAAGAACGCACACTTCGGTACTATTGCTTGTCATCCTCAGTCACACTTGTGCAATGATGAATTAGTAATAGATATGGAGCATGGTTTTTTTACAATCTTTGCTAATGGCAATGATGAATTATTAGTAGATATGGAGCACGGTTTTTTTACAATCTTTGCTAATGGATCGATCATATGGTTCCTATAGGTTGCTACCAAAACTACATTTAGACCGAAGCTTTAACAATAGTTAATGAAGTAGCGTGAACAAAAATGATAAAATATCTTGATGAAACATATCATGAAGTACAAAATGTAGCACCTATGGACTCCATGATGGTATCACATAAGAAATGCGTCTAAAATTCAGTTGTATGCGGGTTGTATGCAAGTATAAAAAACAATATACCTCAAGCCAAAGTCGAAAGTTAAAATCATATACCGATTGAGTTCACTCATCCTTTTTGGTTGACTGGCCTTCACAAAGTATTTGGATGTTGCTATTTTGTTTCACAATTATTGGTAAACTGGAGGACAATATTTTCTTGATTTCCCCATATAATTTTATCAGTTGCAGACATTGTTTAAAAAAAATCTATTGCAAGCTATGCCATCTAATTTTGTCGGGGAAAGCTATTTCATCTTTTTATTTTGCGTGAAAACTTCCAATCTATTCACCCTCAATCATGATAGTACAACGAATAACAAAAATAATAAGAAGTTACATCCAGATCCAAAGACCACCTAGCGACGACTACAATAACTGAAACGAGCCGAAGGCACGCCGCCATCATCGCCCCTCCCTCACTAGAGATGGGCAAAACTTGTTGTAGTAGACAGTCAGGAAGTCATTGTGCTAAGGCCCTATAGGACCAGCGCAGCAGAACAAAAACCGCCACAGTTAAGAAGCTTAGATTAAAAGAATCCAACCTGTAAACAGACGAAAACACACGAATAAATATCGGATCCACATGAATCCATCGAAGACAAACAACGACTGAATCTGCAAGATCCGCCGGAGACAAATTTTCACACATCCTCCGGCGATGCTAGAAGCACCATCGAGACGGGGCCTGGGCGAGGAGAACCTTATTCCACCTTCAGAGAGTCGTTGCCGCCTCATATCTCTGAGCAGGCCACAAACCCTAAGAAAACTCAGAAAAGCATCCCAAAATGAAGCCCTTTCGCTGGCAAGATCCAGAATCCACCAAGCCTCCATGGCCTTAAGGCCACATGAGACGAGGTTGACTGGCGCCCAAATCGGTGCCAAGCAGAAGAAACCCTAGCGGCGGATGGGTACGAGAGCCCTATCTCTTGCGGCTGGGTTGTTTAGTCAATCCCGTTGAACAGAGGCTAACTGATCAAGTGCTTTTAGAGTCAAAATAGATACACCTCCAACATCTAGTGCGTATTACACAAAGCATACAGTTAGATTTGTACATGAAATAAGTTTCTAATGATACAATTTTTATATTGTACATCTCATGTACGTCAATCTTGTCAATGGTCAAACGCAACCTTAAAAACCGTATTAGGCCCTATATATATGGACGGAGGGAGTGCCACAAAGTAGGTAGTTGGAATCACCAGTAAAGACAACTGTAACAACATCAACCAAGTCAACCCCGACCTCACCATCCCGATTTCCATTAACCAGTCATTACCACAAAATCTGGACATTAGCATAATTCTCCAATATGGGTAACTTGAAGGTTAGATAACACATACATTCATTGTTTTGTGCAATTGGATAGAGGCAGCAGAAGCTGCAACAAAATAACACACATGGGTTATAGAATGTAGATTTTGGAGATTAAAACTATGTTACACAGAACACCTAATGTTCGATGCAAAAAAAAGATTCAAAATTTGAATGGGAAACGTGACAAAGGAACATATTGATCCATGAGGCTTGGCGAAAGCCACTAACCCATTGTACGATAATTATGATCGAAGTCAACATTGTGCCTGCTAACAGCTTCCCAAATGTACAACAAAACAATCACAAAACACAATTTATGATCGTGTGTGTTCGCACACGAACACGTCACCGTGTACCTCCAACACCGAGGGTGATGCACCGCAGCTCACGTCGAAGGAGACCCGTCCGGAAGCGCGGTACGCAAACAATCCGGCGGGTGCTTTTCAGGACCCGAAACCCCACGCGCCCGGGAGGGACCCCGTCTGGACGCGCGGCGGCTATGGGCTGCCCTAGGCCGGTTCGCCTGCCCCTAGAGCCTCGAGGATCGCTGCCATTCAACACGAAGAACGAACGAAGAACGAGAGAGAAATAACCAGGGAGAGATGTAAAACTAGGGTAAAAAGTAGATGGGTTTTGCGATTGTGTGTTGTTATTCAATCGGCCGTCACCCCTTAGGTATATAAGAGGCGACTGGACTTCCCGTGCAAGGAAAAGGCTTGGATTCACGTCCAAAACCCTAGTCAAATTCGGATTGGTCTTGTCCGAACTTTCCAAAACTGTTCGGTTTAAACTGGCTGCACCTTGCGGGTCTTTTTTGTGGTGGTAAACGATCTCGAATGGAAACGAGTCCAAAAGCAATCTTCACCGTTTCGACGATACAAACAACTTTCACGTTGAACGTTTTTGATCAGAGATTATCTTGAGGATCATATAGCTCGCACAAAAGATCTCTTTACTCGCGCTACCAATCAGACATGGCGTCTGGTGGGGCGCGCCATATTTCACCTCGTGACAGGGCTGTACTTCGATTGCTCTAACTTTTGCATACAAACTCGGATTTGGACGAGTTTTATATCAAAATCGATCGTTTCAACGAGACAAAGACAATCCGTGTAGATCATTTTTCCATTTGAGGTCGTCTTGGGGGCTTAATCGGCCAAACTGTACTCTGAATACAAGATCTTAGTACTTTGAGCATAGTTTCGGCCTTCGAGATAAAATCGGACGGCGATGACCCAAACTTCAAAGATGTTCATATCAACAATACGGAACTCTTTCATGAAGATCACTTCTCCATTTGAGGCCATCTTAAATAAGTTATTGACCATGCCAAAATCTGGTGTCAACACATGCCCCCCTGTTTTTCGGCAAAACTTGCGTGCCAAAAAATAATTTGCAATATATTTGTTCTAAGGACGATGTCAACACTCCATCGGCCATTTATTTTTCTCAGGACGATAATTATGTATCAGCCATGTTTATGCTAAGGGCGATAGTTATATATCCGCCGTTGATTTTAACTTCTTGTTCACATCATACCTTGTAACCGATTACCACCAATCGGCTTTAAAGAGATGGGAATGAACCCATTCCTTGTAGCACTAAGGAATCAAACTCCGAGAGGTCACACCCTGTTAAGCAAGTTACATCGGGATGATTCCAACCCACCGATGCATCAGCCAAAGCAACACAAGCCGAATTATCCGCGTGAATGATTTCTACCTCATCATCGATCCATTGTATTAAAAATTGATGCATGGTATACGGCACACATTGGTTAGCATGAACCCAATTGCGACCTAATATAACATTATAGTTACCTTGCACCTCGGTGATGAAGAATGTGGTGGCCAAAGTTTTGCTTCCCACGGTGAGTTCCATGCACATCACACCTTTGGCCTCTGTCTTTTCTTTACCCTCGAATCCATTAAGTACCATATTGGTCTTCATCAATGCATCATCATCTAACCCCAACTTTTTGAAGACCGAGTAGGGAATAAGATTTACCACAGCACCACCATCAACGAGCATCCTTCCCGAACCGGCATAGATTCATAATCCACCATCTCATCTTCATCTCCCAATGTGTATATTGGGCTTAAAGATTCCTCAATTGAAGGGGATGTTTCAGGTAGTGTAGACGATGTAATAGGGGTCGCATCATCCTCTTTTGGTGGTGAAGGTGTTGCTGCAGCTAATGTAGAAGCATCTGTGTTTTGTTTTTGTTTAGGCATCCACACTTGTTTTGTGAGTGCTATGGGCCAAATTTCACTAAACAATTCGTCCCTTTGCCTCTCCTCTTTGTGTTCTACCTTCTCGTGGTTCCTCATGCGTTCTAACCTCCTTTTCATGGTCTTAGTTAAACCGGGAGGACACCACTTAGGTTGAGTATATTTGGGATCCCTTGGTTTGGCCTTGCTTGTGCTCGTCTCATGATCATCAACCATGGAACCCTGCTGAACAATAACAATATCACCATTAGAAGTAGCCAGATTACCAACAAGCGGCTTTTTGATCTCCTTTTGCTTATAGCATTCTGAAATTTCCGCATTAGGTGACTTAACATGCCACACTTTTTTATTGGCCTTACTTGGAGAATTTTTTGTTGGCCGATTAGCACCATAACTCAAACGGCCTTGGGTGGGATAATAAAGCCTCTCGCGAGCAGGCCTTCTAGGTGTTGTCCACCCCATATGGAAAGCATAAGGAGCCAATTGGGGCTGCCCCCATCCTCCATTGAAGTCTCTCATGTAATATGGTGGATAGGAGGGTTGTGATATCCATGGTGTCGGTGCCCATGACCCATATGGCCTTGCATAGCGTCGAAACTCTTGCTCCAGAAGCGATCTTGAACGTTTCGAATGTGATGGCCGATTAGAGCTAGAACTGGCCGCTTGACTTGCATATTTGGATAGCAGCATATCAAAAGTTGGCTTGATTCGCTTGCGCTTAGCTTCACTCTTTCCCCACTTGCCAACTTCTGAATTCTTGGGCTTGGTAAATTTAACATGAGTATCTTCTTGTACTTGTGGTTGCCCCCCGAGTACGGGATTTTTTATGGTGATCTTCAATACTTCCTTGCCATCGGGTTGCTTATCAAGCACAACCTCTCTTCCCAAGACTTTGTCGCCCTCCTTGCCTTTCCTGGGTTCACCAATAACAACATTATCTTTATTAGCAGTTTCGGCTATGCTAGGCCGAATTAACATTTTCTTTCCCTCCAAGTCCATGGTGTTCATCGGAAAGGGCTGTTTATCAACTTGCATCTCAGCAAAATTCAATCGTCCATCATTAATGGCCGATTGTATCTGTCGTCGAAAAACATTGCAATCGTTAGTAGCATGAGAAAATGAATTATGGTATTTGCAATAAGCACGCCGTTTCAGCTCATCAAACGGCGGTATGGTGTGTGATATTCTAATCATCTTATCCTGCAAGAGAGCATCAAATATCTTATCACACTTAGATATATCAAATGTAAACCTCATCTCCTCATCACGATTCTTGCGAATCGGCTTAAGAGCATTGCATGTATAGGGTTTGGCCTTTGAGGACCAAACAAACTCAGTAGTATAAACATCAACCTCATCATCCGAATTATCATCATTGTGTTCAACCATATGCATTCTAGGACGATCGGTTGTAGACCTATGAATCTCTTTACTTCGACTCTCTTGAGCCAAAGCTTTTTGTAAGACTTGATTAATGTTCAAAAACTCATAACTTTCTAGCCTCTCTTTAATGTGAGTTTTCAAACCATTAAGAACAAGATCTGCCAAGTCTCTCTCAGTTATCACTAAGCTATAACATCGGTTTTTTATGTCTCTAAATCTCTTGACATAATCGGTGACCGATTCATCATGTTTTTGCCTAACTGATGTAAGATGTGACAACTTTAGCTCATTATCGCCGCTATAAAAGTGATCATGAAACTTTTGCTCTAATTGCGACCATAAAAGAATTGAGCCATGTGGTAAAGCAGCAAACCATGAAAATGCGGTGCCAGTTAAAGATAAGGGAAATAAACGTACTTTCAACTCTTCTATGGAACCTGCTTCACCCAACTGTGCTAGATACTGACTCACATGCTCCCAAGTTGTTTTCGTACCCTCACCACTAAATTTAACAAAATCAGGAACCTTATAACCTTGAGGGTAAGAAATTGCATCGAAGTGTTCAGGATAAGGCTTTTGATACACATGACTCTTTACTTTCGGCTCGTTTCCGAAAGTTTCTAGAAACATCTTATGCAAATCCTCCCTTAATTTAGCTAAAATTGGATCCGAGGTAGATGAAGATGTTTGTGGCAATGACATAGGAGCAACCTGAGTACTAGCCATTGGTGCAACTTGTGGGATGGGCGCCGAACCATAATTCGGCGGAAGACCAAACATGCTTGCGCCTATGGGTGGTGTGACAAAGTGATTCGGCATTGACGCCGAATTGGGCACACTCATAATAGGATTAGGGTATGTAGGTGTAGTCACAAGCTGGTTGGTTTGACTAGGGTAAAAATTCAATGGCATACTATATTGTTGTTGTATAGGAGGTGCCGATGAAATAGGTAAAGTTGGACTAGCATTTTCAGATACACCAACAGTATCACTAGATGACGGACGCATATTTTTCTGAGCATTAGCACTAGCCACAAAAGAATTGTATGCCATCACATTACCCTTACTAACAAGACTTTCAATCACAGCCACTTGCTCTGGAGAAAAAACTTTACTCACAGTGATTTCATCTTGTTCGTCAATAAGAGGAGGGAAATTGAAGTTTCCAACCGGAGTGATGTTGCCTTGACGGTCCTTCTTGAAACTTGAAAGAAACGCCTCCAAATCCTCCTCCTCGCGCTTCTTCTTGAGCGCCTCAAAAGCCTCTTCACGTTGCTTCTTGCGCGCTCCGTAGGCTTGGCGATGTTCATCCGATAGTTCATCAAGACCGGGCTTAATGATGTTATCGGCGCTAACTTCTGAGGGCTTGGGGAGATCTGACATGGTTGATGGTGATTCTTGATCTTTCCTCCCCAGCGGAGTCGCCAAAAAGTGTGTTCGCACACGAACACGTCACCGTGTACCTCCAACGCCGAGGGTGATGCACCGCAGCTCACGTCAAAGGAGACCCGTCCGGAAGCGCGGTACGCAAACAATCCGGCGGGTGCTTTTCAGGACTCGAAACCCCACGCGCCCGGGAGGGACCCCGTCTGGACGCGCGGCGGCTATGGGCTGCCCTAGGCCGGTTCGCCCGCCCCTAGAGCCTCGAGGATCTCTGCCCTTCAACACGAAGAACGAACGAAGAACGAGAGAGAAATAACCAGGGAGAGATGTAAAACTAGGGTAAAAAGTAGATGGGTTTTGCGATTGTGTGTTGTTATTCAATCGGCCGTCACCCCTTAGGTATATAAGAGGTGGCTGAACTTCCCGTGCAAGGAAAAGGCTTTGGTTCACGTCCAAAACCCTAGTCAAATTCGGATTGGTCTTGTCCGAACTTTCCAAAACTGTTCGGTTTAAACTGGCTGCATCTTGCGGGTCTTTTTTGTGGTGGTAAACAATCTCGGATGAAAACGAGTCCAAAAGCAATCTTGACCGTTTCGACGATACGAACAACTTTCATGTTGAACGTTTTTTTGTTCAAAGGTCATCTTGAGAGTCAAATAGCTCGAGCAAAAGATCTCTTTACTCGCGCTACCAATTAGACATGGCGTCTGGTGGGGCGCGCCATATTTCGCCTCGTGACAGGGCTGCAGTCCGATTGCTCTAACTTTTGCATATGAACTCGGATTTGGACAATTTTTATATCAAAATCGATCGTTTCGACAATATGAAGACAATATGTGTAGATCATTTTTCCGTTTGAGGTCGTCTTGGGGGCTTAATCGGCCAAACTGTACTCTGAATATAAGATCTTAGTACTTTGAGCATAGTTTCAGCCTTCGAGATGAAATCGGATGGCGATGACCCAAACTTCAAACATGTTCATATCAACAATACGGAACTCTTTCATGAAGATCACTTCTCCATTTGAGGCCATTTTAAATAAGTTATTGACCGTGCCAAAATCTGGTGTCAACAGTGTGCTCTCCTTCTTAACGCTAAAAGAAGAACGCCACAATGCCCCACGTCAGCGAGAATCTCCACCGACCTCAGAACACAGCCACCGCACTACATAGACCACAATGGCCAATCCAATCCCGACAGAGGAACCATCCATCTACACACATAACGAACCTAGAAAATCTATTACCGAATCGACCACAACCAACCATAGGTGACGGGCATCGGTTTTCTCCTTTTCATTTTTCCATTTTTGTTTGTTTTTCCATTTTTGTTTGTTTTTTCTTTGTTTCAATTTTATTTTTTCTTTCCCCTTTCATTTTATATAGTATTTTTTGTTTTCCTTTTTTAAGCTTGTGATTTTTTGGAAAATGAAAATATATTAAAAGTTAGTGTTTTTTTTATTTTGTGAACATTTTTAAATTTCACAAATTTCTACAAAATATGTGTACAATTTAAAATCTGAGAACATGTTTTAAAATTCATGAAAACTTTATAAAATCCATGATTTTATTTCAAATTTTGTGAACTTTATTTTTATTTTTATTTTCTTCAAATTTACAAACTTCACATTTATGTAAATAAGTTATGCAATAAAATTTACCTAGAGAAGAACACATTATAAACTCGTTAATGTGCTAGCCCCCAATATATCAAATAAACGTTAAAATAACACCGAAGACTAAATAGGCAACGACCCACACGGCGGGGTGCGTGTTACCTCTCTATTCCACATTCTAAGCAAAGGAGGACTCATCCAAGTATATCCATATAGCACATGCCTTATTCCATCATCTTTCTCTCTACAAGATCTTCATTGCCCCTCTCTCTATGAATGTGGTACTAGATCGGGAGTGCGCCTTGGCGCGGGGTGCCGATCCAACGTTAGTTCCTTGCTTAGTGGTAGCCCAGAGTTATCATATGCATTCAAGTACTAATTTAATTGATGCTCAAAGAAAGCAAGATACACACAGGTCTATTACTGATGGTATCGACATAAGTCCGAAGACAAAACAAAGCACACAACATATATAGGAAATAAAACATATGTTACGACACAGTAAATGGATTAGAAAACCAACATTAGAACCACGGAGTAGTTAATCCATCAGAAGCACCATCTCATGGCACTGACAATACATCGTTAGCAACCAAGAGCTAAACAAACACCACATAAAATAGAAGGCCAATGTTGATCATAGTACCAACAACGGCTGGTCTTTCACAAGCACCACATTAAAGTTTTCTGGGGTCAGTGTAACGGAACATCGCATCGCAAGCAATACGGCACAACAAAAGGGACGATGGACCTAGGAAGAAGCATCACCATCTAACACACGTCGAGACGTCCATTCGCTAGACCATCAATGCGAGAGCACATCTAACCAACACACCGTGGTTCTGCAATAACACAAGTTCAAGTAAGAGCCAAATCGTGTACAACACAGGAGGCAACCGGCGAAATAAAAGGTACTAGCTGACACACCAAAATAATGATCCGCCTAGGGCCGTTTGGACTATAGCTTGGCCCTTTTAGTCGCGGACGTCTCGTCTTCATCCGCCGCCAGGCTTTCAGTTGATTTGCTTCAAGAACAAATAACAGTTATGTACAAGAAGTAGAAAAATGATGCATATATTGTTAAATACTCGTATCAACCCACACCTAGATACCTCAACGTAGCAGCAAGCTCACCACCGAGACCAGCAGAGCGTCATCCAGTTATTCGAGCCCCTAGCAGGCATAAACAGATATTCCTTGTCAACTGACCATCAAACAACCATGTGAATAGGCACAAACGCCATCTTGGATCATTTTTGTTGGAACGGCTCATACCTTTTGTTGACTGAGGCTGGGGAAGAATTACTCTTCTTTCCTTCAGGGGTGGTAAGTTCATAGAAAAAAAATACATGTTGCAGTTCTGTAGATCAATACGGTCAAGGTAAATGCATAGCTGTTGTCTGTCCCTAGAGGACAATCTTTATATAGGAGAGAACTTGCCCTGGAGCCTTTAGCAATAAGATCAAGAACATAAGCATATGACCAAATCAGGCAAAGGACAACACATAATTAGCGCGGAGATAAACGAATAGCATGTACCTCTTATGGAAGTCTATCATCTCAGAAGTGTCATCATTTATGTACCACCGACACGCTGCACTTCCGCTCACAACCCTTCAACCTACAGACCGCAACCAAAGACATGGCACGTCACATAAACATAAATGTGCAAAAGAGTAGCCATCTAGTCAACCTAACAAGAGTTCTTACCTTCATAGGCCTTCACCAGAGTTCTAACAAATAGTGCAACCACTGGTTCAGTCGAGCCTAGCTCGATAATGTAGTCTCCCTGAAAGGTTGTAGCACGTTCGCCCTAGAGCACAACAGTTATCTGGCACCCATTGCACAAAACATACTGAAAGCAATGGCATGCTAATAGAGACAACAACACAAACAACAAGCACCTGACAAGGCAAGATGGCATACCTTAGGTCCATGATACTGATACAACGCTTTGTAGAAGGCTCGCTCCTGCTCGAGCTATGATACTGAACAACATCGGACAGACCAGTGATAACGCCGAGCACATCTAGACAACCAGAGAAAAGGAAAACATCTTACGGGCACACACAACAAACAAACAAAGACAATGATCGTGTAGGAAACACAGCTGTGAAGAATTCATGTGTCTCGAGAGGTGCAGGGAGGCGTGATAGTTTAGTGAGCGAGTAGGTGCAGAAGGGAAACTGAGCTTCTGGATCAGTATTAGGATCGGCCGTAATGAACCTATTGAACCTGATCATGTGTGCCGCATAGACAGGCTTGAAATAACGTTTGTCCAGGAACACCAAAAACTGTGAAATTTCATATGCACATCCTGCCTTCAGTTTGCCCATAAACTTAGGCACAAGCTTCTCACCAATCTCAGCATAGATGTGGTTGCCCTACCAAGAAATAACATGCAACAATTACCAAGCATAGAAGGCTGAAGAAAATTACAACCAATGCAGGCGCCAAGGCTAGATAAATCATATACTTGGGCATCCAAAAGGACCATGTCAGTGTGTTTGATAGGACCGTCATCAGCTTCTCCACGGTGATGCCACAAACGCAAAACATACACACGGATGGTCAAGTTCCTGTCCCCGACAACAAGAGACCGCAGACCAACCATCGCCATCTACAACAAAAGGGTCATCACCAAAACACATGACCACCGTTAAACTAAATAAACCAGTATGACATAAGCCACACCAATACATGCAAACACTCAAAATATCAACCCCCCACACCGAACACACTTATTCAGCCATCGCCAAATGTCGTGTAACAAGATATCTTCCAACTCACAAAAGCATGCCACTGACTACCAAAATGAAGACCAGCGTCGTATACAAACCTAGGCCATTCCTACGGCCAGAAAGACCTCAGGAAAAACAATGTTTTTGGTCTCGGAACCACAGGTGCCATTAGCATCTAATATAAGGATTTTCAAAGAAGCTCTTGAAGTAACACGAGACACTGCCACATACAGCTGCATGTGCGTAAAGACAGGACCCTTAAGATATATGCCAACATCAGACAGGGTCTGTCCCTGGCTCTTATTGATTGTCATGGCATAGCACAAACGAATAGGAAACTGGTGTCGCCTAAGCACAAAGGGTGCGTTTCCTTTCTTCGCCAATAACTCAATCCTGGGGATATAAACGGTATCACCCACATTGGAGCCAGTCATAATAACGGCCTTGATAAGCCGGTCGCCCAATTCTTTTACGATCAGCCTTGTACCGTTACACAACCATTTGCCTGGCTAAGGTTTCTAAGAAGCATAATTGGAACACCAACCTTAAGAGTCAGCCTATGGTTTGGGAAAAAATTTAGTTGCATTCAGGTACTCAACTGGATAATAAACTTCTTTGTCTATAACAGAATCTGCAGAGTCGTCGATAGAATCAGCACTTAAATAGTCCCTGCTATCAGTAGGAACCAATCTAATAATATAGTCATTAATATCCTCAGCATGGTCGTTGGTAGGAGCTAAAATGGCTCTCTCTTGCAAGTAGCTAGAGTTTAGGTAGTTGAGTAAAAAATCACCATAGACAGAAGAAAAATAACAGCTATTGGGTCACCGGTCGTACGAACCAAGAGGTCATCCGGTATCTGTATCCAAGAAGCCTCGACATCATCACCTCGCTTTGTAACAGGCAACCTCCCCTCCCCCAGATCTAGAACCCATCTGCTAAACAAGGCATCATCCTGCTGCGCCTGAATATCCGCCCCAGGGACAAATAAGCGCATGTTAAAAGAAAGCGACAATTTCCGAACAGAGCGCCACAGCGGGGAATTTGTGATCACTGCATCAATAATCTGAGGCCTAGTACCTCCCTCGACGACCGGTAAGATTTGTCTAAGGTCACCACCCAAGACCATTACTATTCCACCGAATGGAACATCTGCAAGATTTGGATTACCAACAGAGAGGACATCATGCAACGTTCTATCTACAGCCTCAAAGCATTTCCTGTGTGTCTTAAGCGCCTCGTCCCAAATAACAAGCAAAGATACCATCATCAACTTACAAAGCCTAGAACCTCTTTTAATATCACACTGTGTATTATCCTCAAGAAGAATAGGTATTTTAAAGGGAGAATGAGCAATCCTCCCACCAGGCAATAACAGCGACGCAATGCCGGATGATGCAACAGTAAGCACTATCTTCCTCTCACCCCTAAGGAAAGCACAAATTGCACTCCACAAGTAAGTCTTCCCAGTACCGCCGTACCCAGAGACAAAAAAAAGCCTGGTTCCCCCGCATGTACGCACCCCACAATCATCTTATAAGCAAATAATTGGTCCTCATTTAAACTATCAAACATAATTAAGGACTGTTCTGCTAAAGCACATGCATCATAAGACAATTCCTCGAGGATTAGACGATTATCATCAGATTGTTCACCTTCGCAAGAGCGGGGCGGTAAATTAAAGTTTCTTATATCAGAACCATGTTTCAAAAAAAAATGTCAGCCAGCTCATCGAGAAGCATATCTCTTTGTCTCTCAGGAGGAACAACATAATTTCGATTACCCAGGGGGTGACGCAACCTACACTGGATATCATCGTACATGCTAACATAGTAACGTTCAAAGAAACCCAGTTCATCCCTGATAGAACAATGCATGAGCATGGTCACAAACAGCTGCCTAAGCCGATGCCCAAACCCCCAGATAACCGCTTCATGAAACGCTATGTACCACTCACTATCATCTCCTAACAAACCACACGCAGCGCAAGCCTCTTTAAAGGTGTGATAAAGACGACCAGCATACGTTCAAAGATCTTCGAAAGACCCAGCCCCCTTAACAATCATCAAAAGCATGCGTAAATAATACAATTCACCACTCAAAGGATGCACATAATATACGCGGCCAATCTTTTCACCCCTACCCCTTGGATGCCATGACCTACTTTTAACATCCCATGTCCAAGCAATTGGAAAATCACAGTACGTCAATGACCGAGCTTATTCGAACATCTCATTCGCAACAAACCATTCGGTAAGCATAGTCTTTTGCAAGAAGTCAGAACCAACAATTTTCGTGAGGTCAGCACTAGCACGATAGTAGACAGTATTCATGCCAGGCATATGAACAATGAGCCTTTGAACTGACAGCATTTTAAAGTGTATCTCAAACCCAAATATGCGCCATAATGCATCATACTCACAAATATAACGACATATCAAATACTCCTGAACCTCGTCCACTGTACGACAACAAGATTTAGTCAATTTTTTTAACCTTTCTAACATGACCTTAGAGTAATCAGCACCCCTGGTGACGTACTTGAAGTGGTATTTTATCACTTGTGTCTTATTACACCACTCTACATTTATATGACCCTGAAATTTCTTGAGCATCGCCATATTATAAGGAACAACATGCCTATTGTCAAGAAAGTGACCATTTTTATAAACCTTTCGACCGTCGTCGCGACGTCGATATAAGACAAACCCATTGTCATCAATGACAGTAGCATCTCTAAAATCCTTTGGAAAGTATTTAGAACAAACACTTTTTTTCATGCAGACACATTTATCATTCATTTCACCACATGGACCGTGCATCATAAACTCGGAAACTAAAACATACCTAGAGGATCAAGCAACGCATCAAGTATCTCAGCAGATATTAATGAATTGATATTTTCAACACCAATATCACCGTTGCCCCCTATCCGCCAGACAAGTAAATGCGCGTGTGGCAGCCCACGCTTCTGGAACTCAACGACTGAAAAGGAAATAAAAAAGATAAGTTAGCCAGACCAGCAAGCAAAATAAATAAAAGTCCGGTGAGAAACACCGACCACACACAAAGCACAGCAGCACATAGTACCAGCTTTCATGGAGCCAAAAGTCCGGCCTGACTTGATCTCATCCAAGTACTCAGCAAGCTTCATGTGATAGACCCTAACAACAACATCTGCCCTATCAGAAGGCGCCTGCCCTGGCTCTAATGCAGCGGTGATCTCGGGCCACTTGGGATTACAAGTGAAAGTGGTAAATACGTCTGGTGCACCATGCACCCGACAAATGGCAATGCCATCATGGAAGTTCTCATTAACATAACGACGACCACCCATGTGACTGGAGGGCACAATGGTCCTCTTTCCAACAGCGTCGCCATCTACACACCCATCACCTACTGCACCGGTAATACCCTGCATATGCTCTGATATGAATGTCCTGATTTCTTATGATATACCACAATCTACTCTCATCGATGCACGCGCGTGCATCAACAAAGGACTGGGAGGAGAGGAAACCATAGCATATATATGGATTGGGCTGATCACCTTTGTAATGGCACATAAAACGATAGTAATCTTGCATGGTCATCCTATTCTGACTATTCGTGTCCGAGTCACCCCCCCAGAAGGATACGAAGAAGCCGCCTCAACAGACGGACTTCCGGGTGCAGGATCGGGATCTACGGCCCCATCATCATCACCTTCTTTAGGAACAATCAGGTGAGGAACATCAATCTGGAACCCCCTCTCACCATAAGGAAAAAGCAACGAGTATTGCAGAGGCGTGAACGCAGTGTTCAGAGAAGATATCTGCTGCAAACCATCAGAACAACTGCGGACAACAATATCCCGGGAAGACGCCTCTAACGTGAACCCACCACCGACAACCAAAGCAGCAAGCCCAGTTGTTGTAGGCAAGCTAAATTGTGGACTATCACCCTTTGAAGGCCCTATAATACGAATCGAGATATCCTCGATAGGTTCATCACCGCGATCCTCTATCATCGTACTCGCCTCCCTAAAGGTCTGTACCAATAGATTAGACTCATTAAGCATATCCCTAAGGCCAACCACAATACTCTCATCGACCCCCCCAGTAGGTTTATCGTCCGGATTTAAAGCATTCATCCTATGTCTAATCTCATTAGCGAGGTCATGTATGTACAACTCAGCAAACTTACGAGCATCATCACCGCTGGGCACCAGCGAACCAATACGATGAGACACTTGACCACTGATCTTGAAGATCTTAGGCCCACGGCTGCCACCAAAAGAGCGTTCAGCAGTAGCACCCATCGAAGTAAAAGCGAACATACAATTGTACTCACGTATAGCCCGGATGAATTTTTTAGCACGAGAAGTACCATCGAATCGAGGGAGCTCCTGGAGATAGGCCGGGGGATCCTTAAAGGGAGGAATATAGACCTTACCGCCTTTACAACAGCGATTGTAAACCATCTTACATTGTGTCCAGGACGACCTGGACTTAGAACACTCAGCAAACCTGAAGGAGGCACCACAATACCACATAAGAAATCCGGAGGGCCACAGTATGACCTATCTGCATAGCAAGCTAACAACCACCAAAGCACAAGAATATCAAGCACAAACCAAGCGTAAAGGAAAAACAACAATGACACGACCAGGGAAACAATGATTTTTTAGTAGGCACCTTTAAGAGACTCAGCAAACCCAACGGAGAAACCTTGCCAATCCTTCGGCAAAGGCCCTTTGACAACAACATCTTGTTGGGTAACGTAGTAATTTCAAAAAATTTCCTACGTACACGCAAGATCATGGTGATGACATAGCAACGAGAGGGGAGAGTGTTGTCCACGTACCCTCGTAGACCGTAAGCGGAGGCGTTATGACAACGCGGTTGATGTAGTCGTACGTCTTCACGATCCGACCGATCCAAGCACCGAACGTACGGCACCTCCGAGTTCAGCACACGTTCAGCTCGATGACGATCCCCGGGCTCCGATCCAGCAAAGCTTCGGGGATGAGTTCCGTCAGCACGACGGCATGGTGACGATGATGATGCTCTACCGGCGCAGGGCTTCGCCTAAACTCCGCGACGATATGGCCGAGGTGGAATATGGTGGAGGGGGGCACCGCACACGGCTAAGGAACGATCACGAAGATCAACTTGTGTGTCTATGGGGTGCCCCCTGCCCCCGTATAAAGGAGGGAGGGGGGAGGCCGGCCGGCCCTTGTTGGGCGCGCTAGGAGGAGGAGTCCTCCTCCTAGTAGGCGTAGGACTCCTCCTTTCCTACTCCTACTAGGAGGGGAAGGAAGGGGGAGAGGAGGGGAAGGAAAGAGGGGGGCGCCCCCCTCCTAGTCCAATTCGGACCAGAGGGAGAGGGGGCGCGCGGCCCTTCCTGGCCGCCCCTCTCTCATCCCACCAAGGCCCATGTGGCCCATTAACTCTCCAGGGGGGTTCCGGTAACCCTCCGGCACTCCGGTTTTCTCCGAAATCACCCGGAACACTTTCCGGTGTCCGAATATAGTCGTCAAATATATCAATCTTTATGTCTCGACCATTTCGAGACTCCTCGTCATGTCCGTGATCACATCCGGGACTCCGAACAAACTTCGGTACATCAAAACTTGTAAACTCATAATAAAACTGTCATCGTAACGTTAAGCGTGCGGACCCTACGGGTTCGAGAACTATGTAGACATGACCTAGAACTATTCTCGGTCAATAACCAATAGCGGAACCTGGATGCCCATATTGGTTCCTACATATTCTACGAAGATCTTTATCGGTCAAACCGCATAACAACATACGTTGTTCCCTTTGTCATCGGTATGTTACTTGCCCGAGATTTGATCGTTGGTATCCAATACCTAGTTCAATCTCGTTACCGGCAAGTCTCTTTACTCGTTCTGTAACACATCATCTTATAACTAACTCATTAGTTACAATGCTTGCAAGGCTTAGGTGATGAGTATTACCGAGAGGGCCCAGAGATACCTCTCCGACAATCGGAGTGACAAAACCTAATCTCGAATCATGCCAACCCAACATGTACCTTCGGAAACACCTGTAGAGCACCTTTATAATCACCCAGTTACGTTGTGACGTTTGGTAGCACACAAAGTGTTCTTCCGGTAAACGGGAGTTGCACAATCTCATAGTTGCAGGAACTTTGTATAAGTCATGAAGAAAGCAATAGCAACATACTAAACGATCAAGTGCTAAGCTAACGGAATGGGTCAAGTCAATCACATCATTCTCCTAATGATGTGATCCCATTAATCAAATGACAACTCTTTTGTCCATGGTTAGGAAACATAACCATCTTTGATAAACGAGCTAGTCAAGTAGAGGCATACTAGTGACACTATGTTTGTCTATGTATTCACACATGTATTATGTTTCCGGTTAATACAATTCTAGCATGAATAATAAACATTTATCATGATATAAGGAAATAAATAATAACTTTATTATTGCCTCTAGGGCATATTTCCTTCAGTCTCCCACTTGCACTAGAGTCAATAATCTAGTTCACATCAGCATGTGATTCAACACCAATATTCACATCTGTATGTGATTAATACCCATAGTTCACATCGTCATGTGATCAACACCCAAAGGGTTTACTAGAGTCAATAAACTAGTTCACATCGCTATGTGATTAACACCCAAAGAGTACTAAGGTATGATCATGTTTTGCTCGTGAGAGAAGTTTAGTCAACGAGTCTGTCAAATTACAGAGTCGTATGTATTTTGCAAATATTCTATGTCTACAATGCTTTGCACGGAGCTACTCTAGCTAATTGCTCCCACTTTCAATATGTATCCAGATTGAGACTTAGAGTCATCTGGATCGGTGTAAAAGCTTGCATCGATGTAATTCTTTACGACGAACTCTTTTATCACCTCCATAATCGAGAAACATATCCTTATTCTACTAAGGATAATTTTGACCAATGTCCAGTGATCTACTCCTAGATCACTATTGTACTCCCTTGCCAAACTAGGGCAGAGTATACAATAGGTCTGGTCCATAGCATGGCATACTTTTATAGAACCTATGACTGATGCATAGGGAATAACTTTCATTCTCTTTCTATTTTCTGCCGTGGTCGGGTCTTGAGTCTTACTCAATTTCACACCTTTGCAACACAGGCAGGAACTCTTTCTTTGTCTGTTCCATTTTGAACTATTTCAAAAACTTGACAAGGTATGTACTTACTGAAAAATCTTATCAAGCGTCTTGATCTATCTATATAGATCTTGATGCTCAATGTGTAAGCAGCTTCACCGAGGTCTTGCTTTGAAAAACTCTTATTCAAGTATCCTTTCATGCTATCCAGAATTTCCATATCATTTCCAATTAACAATATGTCATCCACATATAATATTAGAAATGCTACAGAGCTCCCACTCACTTTCTTGCAAATACAGGCTTCTTCAAAAGTCTGTATAAAACCATATGCTTTGATCAACTCATCAAAGCATATATTCCAACTCCGAGATGCTTGCACCAGTCCATAGATGGATCGCTGGAGCTTGCACAATTTGTTAGCACCTTTAGGATTGACAAAACCTTCTGGTTGTATCATATACAACTCTTCTTTAAGAAAACCATTAAGGAATGCAGTTTTGTTTATCCATTTGCCAGATTTCATAAAATGCGGCAATTGCTAACATGATTCAGATAGACTTAAGCATAGATACGAGTGAAAAACTCTCATCATAGTCAACACCTTGAACTTGTCGAAAACATTTCGCAACAAGTCGAGCTTAGTAGATAGTAACACTACTATCAATGTCCGTCTTCCTCTTGAAGATCCATTTATTTAACATGGCTTGCTGATCATCGAGCAAGTCAATCAAAGTCCATACTTTGTTCTCATACATGGATCATATCTCAGATTTTATGGCCTCAAGCCATTTTTGTGGAATCTGGGCTCATCATCGCTTCCTCATAGTTTATAGTTTCATCATGGTCTAGTAACATGACTTCTAGAACACGATTACCATACTAGTCTGGTGCGGATCTTATTCTGGAAGACCTACGAGGTTTGGTAGTAACTTGATCTGAAGCTTCATGATCATCATCATCAGCTTCCTCACTAATTGGTGTAGGAATCACAAGAACTGATTTCTGTGATGAACTACTTTCCAATAAGGGAGCAGGTACAGTTACCTCATCAAGTTCTACTTTCCTCCCACTCACTTCTTTCGAGAGAAACTTCTTCTCTAGAAAGGATCCATCTTAGCAACGGATAACTTGCCTTTGGATCTGTGATAGAAGGTGTACCCAATAGTTACCTTTGGGTATTCTATGAAGACGCACTTCTCCGATTTGGGTTCGAGCTTATCTGGTTGAAGTTTCTTCACATAAGCATCGCAGCCCCAAACTTTAAGAAACGACAACTTTGGTTTCTTGCCAAACCACAGTTCATATGTTGTCGTATCAACGGATTTAGATGGTGCCCTTTTAACGTGAATGCAACTGTCTCTAATGCACAACCCCAAAACGATAGTGGTAAAACCGATAAGAGACATCATAGATTGCACTGTATCCAATAAAGTACTGTTATGACGTTCGGACACACCATTAAGTTGTGGTGTTCCAGGTGGCATGAGTTTGTGAAACTATTCCACATTGTTTTAATTGAAGACCAAACTCGTAACTCAAATATTTGTCTCCGTGATCAGATCGCAGAAACTTTATTTTCTTGTTATGATGATTCTTCCACTTCACTCTGAAATTCTTTGAACCTTTCAACTATTTCAGACTTACGTTTCATCAAGTAGATATACCCATATCTGCTCAAATCATCTTGTGAAGGTCAGAAAATAACGATACTTGCCACGAGCATCAACACTCATTGGATCGCATACATCGATATGTATTATTTCCAATAAGTCAGTAGCTCGTTCCATTGTTTCGGAGAACGAAGTTTTTAGTCATCTTACCCAATAGGTACGGTTCGCAAGCATCAAATGATTCATAACCAAGTGATTCCGAAAATCCATCTTTATGGAGTTTCTTCATGTGCTTTACACCGATATGACCCAAACGGCAGTGCAACAAATAAGTTGCACTATCATTATTAACTTTGCATCTTTTTGGCTTCAATATTATGAATATGTGTATTACTACGATCAAGATCCAACAAACCATTTTTGTTGGTGTGTATGACCATAGAAGGTTCTATTCATGTTAACAGAACAACAATTATTCTCTAACTTAAATGAATAACTGTATTGCAATAAACATGATCAAATCATTTTCATGCTCAACGCAAACACCAAATAACACTTATTTAGGTTCAACACTAATCCCGAAAGTATAGGGAGTGTGCGATGATGATCATATAAATCTTGGAACCACTTCCAACATACATCGTCACTTCACCCTTTAACTAGTCTCTGTTTATTCTGCAATCCCGTTTTGAGTTACTAATCTTAGCAACTGAACTAGTATCAAATACTGAGGGGTTGCTATAAACACTAGTAAAGTACACATCAATATCAAATATACTTATGTTCACTTTGCCATCCTTCTTATCCACCAATCACTTGGGGTAGTTCCGCTTCCAGTGACCAGTCCCTTTGCAGTAGAAGCACTTAGTCTCAGGCTTAGGACCAGATTTGGGCTTCTTCACTTGAGCAGCAATTTGCTTGCCGTTCTTCTTGAAGTCCCCCTTTCTTTCCCTTTGCCCTTTTTCTTGAAACTAGTGATCTTGTCAACCATCAACACTTGATGCTCTTTCTTGATTTCTAACTTTGTTGATTTCAACATTACGAAGCGCCCGGGAATCGTTTTCGTCATCCCTTGCATACTATAGTTTATCACAAAGTTCTACTAACTTGGTGATGGTGACTAGAGAATTCTGTCAATCACTATCTTATCTGGAAGATTAACTCCCACTTGATTCAAGCGATTGAAGTACTCAGACAATCTGAGCACATGCTCACTAGTTGAGCGATTCTCCTCCATCTTTTAGCAATAGAACTTGTTGGAGACTTCATATCTCTCAACTCGGGTATTTGCTTGAAATATTAACTTCAATTCCTGGAACATCTCATATGGTCCATGACGTTCAAAACATCTTTGAAGTCCCGATTCTAAGCTGTTAAGCATGGTGCACTAAACTATCAAGTAGTCATCATATTGAGCTAGCCAAATGTTCATAACGTCTACATCTGCTCCTGCAATAGGTCTGTCACCTAGCGGTGCATCAAGGACATAATTCTTCTGTGCAGCAATGAGGATAAACCTCAGATCACGGACCAAGTCCGCATCATTGCTACTAACATTTTTCAACATAGTTTTCTCTAGGAACACATATAAAAACATAGGGAAGCAAAAACATAGGGAAGCAACAACGCGAGCTATTGATCTATAACACAATTTTGCAAAATACTACCAGGACTAAGTTCATGATAAATTCAAGTTCAATTAATCATATTACTTAAGAACTCCCACTTAGACAGACATCTCTCTAGTCATCTAAGTGATCACGTGATCCAAATCAACTAAACCATAACCAATCATCACGTGAGATGGAGTAGTTTTCAATGGTGAACATCACTATGTTGATCATATCTACTACATGATTCACGCTCGACCTTTCAGTCTCTGTGTTCCGAGGCCATATCTGCATATGCTAGGCTCGTCAAGTTTAACCTGAGTATTCCGCGTGTGCAAAACTGTCTTGCACCCGTTGTAGATGGACGTAGAGCTTATCACACCCGATCATCACGTGGTGTGTGGGCACGACGAACTTTGGCAACGGTGCATACTCAGGGAGAACACTTCTTGATAATTTTAGTGAGAGATCATCTTAAAATGCTACCGTCAATCAAAGCAAGATAAGATGCATAAAGGATAAACATCACATGCAATCAATATAAGTGATATGATATGGCCATCATCATCTTGTGCTTGTGATCTCCATCTTTGAAGCACCGTCGTGATCACCATCGTCACCGGCACGACACCTTGATCTCCATCGTAGCATCGTTGTCGTTATGCCATCTATTGCTTCTACGACTATCGCTACCGCTTAGTGATAAAGTAAAGCAATTACAGGGCGTTTGTATTTCATACAATAAAGCGACAACCATATGGCTCCTGCCAGTTGCCGATAACTTCGGGTACAAAACATGATCATCTCATACAATAAAATATAGCATCACGTCTTGACCATATCACATCACAACATGCCCTGCAAAAACAAGTTAGACGTCCTCTACTTTGTTGTTGCAAAATTTTACGTGGCTGCTACGGGCTTAGCAAGAACCGTTCTTACCTACGCATCAAAACCACAACGATAGTTCGTCAAGTTAGTGCTGTTTTAACCTTCGCAAGGACCGGGCGTAGCCACACTCGATTCAGCTAAAGTGAGAGAGATAGACACCCGCGAGCCACCTTTAAGCACAAGTGCTCGTAACGGTGAAACCAGTCTCGCGTAAGCGTACGCGTAATGTCGGTCCGGGCCGCTTCATCTCACAATACCGCCGAACCAAAGTATGACATGCTGGTAAGCAGTATGACTTGTATCGCCCACAACTCACTTGTGTTCTACTCGTGCATATAACATCAACGCATAAAACCTAGGCTCGGATGCCACTGTTGGGTAACGTAGTAATTTCAAAAAATTTCCTACGTACACGCAAGATCATGGTGATGACATAGCAACGAGAGGGGAGAGTGTTGTCCACGTACCCTCGTAGACCGTAAGCGGAAGCATTATGACAACGCGGTTGATGTAGTCGTACGTCTTCACGATCCGACCGATCCAAGCACCGAACGTACGGCACCTCCGAGTTCAGCACACGTTCAGCTCGATGATGATCCCCGGGCTCCGATCCAGCAAAGCTTCGGGGATGAGTTCCGTCAGCACGACGGCATGGTGACGATGATGATGCTCTACCGGCGCAGGGCTTCACCTAAACTCCGCGACGATATGGCCGAGGTGGAATATGGTGGAGGGGGGCACCGCACACGGCTAAGGAACGATCACGAAGATCAAATTGTGTGTCTATGGGGTGCCCCCTGCCCCCGTATAAAGGAGGGAGGGGGGAGGCCGGCCGGCCCTTGTTGGGCGCGCCAGGAGGAGGAGTCCTCCTCCTAGTAGGAGTAGGACTCCTCCTTTCCTACTCCTACTAGGAGGGGAAGGAAGGGGGAGAGGAGGGGAAGGAAAGAGGGGGGCGCCGCCCCCCCTCCTAGTCCAATTCGGACCAGAGGGAGAGGGGGCGCGCGGCCCTTCCTGGCCGCCCCTCTCTCTTCCCACCAAGGCCCATGTGGCCCATTAACTCTCCGGGGGGGTTCTGGTAACCCTCCGGCACTCCGGTTTTCTCCGAAATCACCCGGAACACTTTCCGGTGTCCGAATATAGTCGTCCAATATATCAATCTTTATGTCTCGACCATTTCGAGACTCCTCGTCATGTCCGTGATAACATCCGGGACTCCGAACAAACTTCGGTACATCAAAACTTGTAAACTCATAATAAAACTGTCATTGTAACGTTAAGCGTGCGGACCCTACGGGTTCGAGAACTATGTAGACATGACCTAGAACTATTCTCGGTCAATAACCAATAGCGGAACCTGGATGCCCATATTGGTTCCTACATATTCTACGAAGATCTTTATCGGTCAAACCGCATAACAACATACGTTGTTCCCTTTGTCATCGGTATGTTACTTGCCCGAGATTTGATCGTCGGTATCCAATACCTAGTTCAATCTCATTACCAGCAAGTCTCTTTACTCGTTCTGTAACACATCATCTTATAACTAACTCATTAGTTACAATGCTTGCAAGGCTTAGGTGATGAGTATTACCGAGAGGGCCCAGAGATACCTCTCCGACAATCGGAGTGACAAAACCTAATCTCGAATCATGCCAACCCAACATGTACCTTCGGAAACACCTGTAGAGCACCTTTATAATCACCTAGTTACGTTGTGACGTTTGGTAGCACACAAAGTGTTCTTCCGGTAAACGGGAGTTGCACAATCTCATAGTTGCAGGAACTTTGTATAAGTCATGAAGAAAGCAATAGCAACATACTAAACGATCAAGTGCTAAGCTAACGGAATGGGTCAAGTCAATCACATCATTCTCCTAATGATGTGATCCCATTAATCAAATGACAACTCTTTTGTCCATGGCTAGGAAACATAACCATCTTTGATAAACGAGCTAGTCAATTAGAGGCATACTAGTGACACTATGTTTGTCTATGTATTCACACATGTATTATGTTTCCGGTTAATACAATTCTAGCATGAATAATAAACATTTATCATGATATAAGGAAATAAATAATAACTTTATTATTGCCTCTAGGGCATATTTCCTTCACATCTAACCAGACACGTACGACCAAATAAGAGACTATGTGGAAACAACAAAAAGCAAGAAGAAATCAAGGAATTCCATGCACCTTCATGTCCGAGATGACGCAGTTTAATTGACACTTTACGCTTTCTCTGTTTGTTGCGATCCACCCCGGTAACCTCCGATCTCACATAAACCGAGAAACCATGCCAATCCTTCGGCAAGGTGCCGTTGGCGACACGTTCTAACAGAACATGCAGAAACAGGTAAGGCAGCATACACCCAAACGACAACAGCTAACAACAAACTAAGAACTCGCACGCACCTTCGTAGTGAGCACACCGAAACTCAATACACCCTTTCCGTTTTCTACGATTTGCAGCCGCCACGGCCGAGCTCAGATAAGGAAACCAACCATCACCTACCACATCATAAACAACACGAAAATGAAGTAATTGGTAGAGCACCCTAAGAGACAAAAGAAGGAAGAAAAACTATGGACATAGACTTACATGTACGCCTGCGGGGAGGAAACCCAATAGGCTGACACGGCATGTAACGCCTAGCAATCCCAACGCCAGGCACCCACCGAGCAGGGACAGCAGCCCCAAGTCCAGCAGCACGGTCGATGCCAGTCACTGGCCGAGCAGCACCCCCACGCCCGGCAACAGGCTGGTCTACAGCGGCAGGAACCCACCGAGCAGCACAGCCACGCCCGGCGACAGGCTGGTCTACAGTGGCAGGCACCCGCTGAGGGAGTCCTGGATTAGGGGGTATCCGGACAGCCGGACTATATACATCGTCCGAACTATCAAATCGTGAAGATACAAGACTCAAGACTTCGGTCCGTGTCTGGATGGGGCTCTCCTTTGCGTGGAAGACAAGCTTGGCGATCTGGATATTATGTTTCCTTCGTTGTAACCGACTCCATGTAAACCCTAGCCCTCTCCCGTGTCTATATAAACCGGAGAGGATGGTCCTTAGAAGGCCGATCACAATTACAATCATACCATCATAGGCTAGCTCTTAGGGTTTAGCCTCTACGATCTCGTGGTAGATCTACTCTTGTACTACTCATATCTTCAATATTAATCAAGCAGGAAGTAGGGTTTTACCTCCATAGAGAGGGCCCGGACCTGGGTAAACATTGTGTCCCTTGCTTCCTGTTACCATCAGCCTAAGACGCACAGATCGGGACCCCCTACCCGAGATCCGCCGGTTTTGACACCGACATTGGTGCTTTCATTGGGAGTTCCTCTGTGCCGTCGCTTCAAGGCTCGATGGCGTCTTCAATTGTCAACAACACGGTCGAGGGGGAGACTTTTCTCCCCGGACAGATCTTTTTGTTCGGCGGCTTCGCACTGCGGGCCAATTCGCTTGGCCATCTAGAGCAGATCGACAGCTAAGCCCCTGGCCACCAGATCAGGTTCGGAAACTTGAACTACACGGAGGATATTCGCGGAGACTTGATCTTCGACGGATTTGGCCCTGTGCTGGGAGCGCTGGACAGTCACGACGGGCACGGCCTAGACCTGCTGTCGAACAATGCTCGGAACGTCATCCCAGCAATAGCCCCGAATCTAAATCTGAAACGGGTTGCGTTGCCCAAGGACGGAGGGCTAGACCCCGCCCTGCAGGACGCATACTCATCGGCGTCGGAGCCGAACACAGGTCTCACCTTTGTGGAGACCTGTAACCCTGGACCCCCGGACTCGTATCCGGTCGTTGCTTCCGGTCCGCTCACCCTCGAGCCAGCCGAGCCAGGTTGGGCTCCGGTAATGGAGTTTACCGCTGCGGACATCTTTCAACACTCGCCCTTTGGCGACATGCTAAACTCGTTGAAATCTCTCTCTCTATCAGGAGACTCTGGGCCGAACTATGTCCGGCTTGAGAGGGAAGCAGGCGACGAAGGAATTCACTGCCCACCCACCACCCACTTGATTGCCACAATCGATGATTTAATCAACGTCCTTGACTTCGACTCCGAAAACATCCACGGTATGGATGACGATACAGGAGAAGCTCCAGAATCTCTGGGGCGCGAGATTAACACCTTGTCACACGATATATACATGGTGGATACGCCCAAGAAGGACGATAAAGATAATCCGGACAATAAAACACCCAGACAAAAAGCCAAAACGGTGGTGCAGACGCCGCTCAAAGTCCAGCAATAGTAAAAACTGCAACAAGAGCGCAAGAGGGGCTGACATACCAGAAGGCAGTAATGACCACATGGACCCAGCGATGGAGCAGGACGAGCCATGTCATGCCAAACCAAGTTCAGAGCAAATGTCCAATCACAATGATTCGGAGGGACGAGCTCATGAAACCGCCCCAGAACAGGAACACAGTACGGACGACGATGCATTCATCATCCCGGACGAACAAGTGGAACGCGATAACCTCCACCGAAAGCTTTTGGCTATAGCAAGAAGTCTAAAGAAGCAGAAAAAACGGCTTAAGGACGCACAGGAAAAGCTCAGTCGCAGATGGAATAAAGTGCTAGACACTGAAGAAAGATATGGCGACGATCGCCATACCAAAAGCTACCCAAAGCGCAAGCTACTGCCAGAATTCGACGACGAGGCCGTTCCACCAAAGAATAATACAACCAGGAGACCAGACATACTGCGTCACAACCACAACAGAGCGGTTACTGACACCATGCACGTTCTACGTGAGAAGCCAGATAAGAAGGCTGGTGCACCCAGGTCCATCTACGGATCTAAAGGACACACCCTGGCGAGGGACTATGGTCACCTTAACGCTAATACAAGCCAAATCCCAGTTCGGAATAAGCTTCAGACACAACAACAGCCGACTACATGCCACGGCGCGCCCAGATACAGAGGGGCTGCACACCCCCTGTGCTTCACCGAAGAAGTACTGGACCATGAATTCCCACAAGGTTTCAGACCTGTGAACATAGAGCCATATGACAGAACGACAGACCCAGGGGTCTGGATCGAGGATTTTATCCTGCATATTCACATGGCTCATGGGGACGATCTCCACACCATCAAATATCTTCCCCTCAAGCTGAAGGGACTAGCTCGACACTGGTTGAAAAGCCTCCCCGAAAACTCAATTGGAAGTTGGGAGGAACTAGAAGACGCTTTCAGGGCCAATTTTCAAGGGACTTATGTTCGGCCTCCGGATGCAGACGATCTAAGTCACATAATTCAACAGCCCAGAGAGTCCGCCCGCAAGCTTTGGAACAGATTCCTCACTAAGAAGAATCAAATTGTCGATTGTCTGGACGCCGAAGCCTTAGCGGCATTCAAACATAGCTTCTGCGACGAATGGCTCGCCAGACACCTCGGCCAAGAAAAGCCAAGGACAATGGCAGCCTTAACAAGCCTTATGACCCGCTTTTGTGCGGGTGAAGATAGCCGGCTAGCCCATAAAGGCACCAGCGACCCCAGCACGTCCAAAATAAGGGACGGCAACGGGAAGCCTCGGCCTAATAAACACAAACGCCAAAGCAAGGAAGGGAGCCCGGATAGCACAACGGTCAATGCCGGATTCAGGGGCTCTCAGCAAAAGAAGCCATTTAAAGGTAGTAAAGAGGGGCCGTCCGGCCTGAATAGAGTCCTGGACAAACTATGTCAAATTCATGGTACCCCGGAAAAACCTGCGAACCACACCCATAGAGAGTGGTGGGTCTTCAAGCAGGCCGGCAAACTAAATGCCGAACACAAAGAAAGGGAAACACCAAGTGAAGACGAGGACGAACCTCGCCAGCTGAACACTGGGGGGCAGAAAATATTCCCGCCAGAGGTTAAAACAGTAAACATGATCCACGCGACTCACACATTCATGAGAAGGCAAGAACGCGCGCTCGGAGACGCGCACGATGTAGAACCCATCGTACCCACATCTGACTACTGGATGTCTCATCCGATCACTTTCGATCACATGGACGGCCGAACTAGTATTCGGTGCGAAGGATCACAGGCCTTGGTGCTTGACCCAATAATCGACGGATACCGTCTCACCCGCGTCCTCATGGATGACGGCAGTAGTCTCAATTTAATATACGAGGACACTGTCCGCAGGATGGGGATAAACCTATCCAGAATTAGCCAAAGCAACACCACCTTTGAAGGGGTGATACCAGGCATTGAAGCCTACGGCAGGGGCTCCGTCGTACTGAGGGTAGCATTTGCCCCCCCCAAGCAACTCCAGAAGTGAAGAAATACTCTTCATCGTTGCACCCTTCCAAAGCGGCTATCATGCACTGCTTGGAAGACTGGCCTTCGCCCGCTTCAATGCATTGCTGCATTACGGCTACCTTACACTCAAGATGCCCGGTCGACGTGGCGTCATCACCGTTAGCGGAATAACAGAGCACTCTTCACGCACAGAGGAAAACGTGACGGCCCTGGCGGCCGGACTATAAGCGGCCTCTAATGTCATAAAACATGACTGGTCATTAAGACCACATACACGGTTAGACGAGTCCAGTAGTCCGGATAAAATTCAACCGAACACCATACACGTAATCCCATAGCGGAAAGCAGGGGCTATAAATATTTAATGCAGCCCCAAGACTTGGCTCAACCTTATTGGCAGGCCATCATCTTACACTTTTTCTATCTATCGCATACTTACGTTGTATTCTCCTATGAGTTTTCCTTTTTTTCCCCACAGACAACGTTCGCGCGATACCCTTCTAGGATACGGCACAACGGAGACAAAGGCGCAGACGTGCAACAGGGCCCCGTTCGACAGGTTTCTTTTTAGATTAAGCCCCTGTGTAAACCTTTTCTATTGCCTCTTGTTGTTTAAACCATCCCATGGGTTTCGTACCCACAGAGGATACTGTCGTTATTGGCATTTCGCCACGACAGGTTACCGCACATACCTGGAAACACTGGGTTCATATTGAATGGGCATTCTTGAGCCCGTCTTCTGTTATAAAGTCCGAACACCTTCGGGAGTGTTCGGCGTCACGAGTTTGGCCTTATATGCATCAACTCCGAATCATGTCTTGGGTCAAATGTTGGGTTTACCCGGCTCCTGGGTTTGCCGCCTTACATTCCATTATTATCGGCTAAGGCAGGCCAAAGGAGAACTACTGCGATTGTGCCCTGGTTATTCCAGATGAGTGCCTCAGTAGAGAAAGCCGAAAACTGACCGTCATGATACAGTGAGAGACTGTTCAACCACTCGAAGACTCACCGGAATCTCTAGGATTCCTCCGCATTAACGAAGGGCTGTTTTCCGGCCATGTACACACGCGCCCATATTCGGATGCCCGCGAAGGTACCAGGGGCTACATAGTAGCCCCACCATTATATCCCCATGGCTAAGCAAAAGTGTTACAGCTATATAGTCTGGTTGCCTAGTTCGACGTGCAATCACCTCCTTAATGGACCAAGATGTTGGATAAAGTGTGACTAAGCATATTCTTCGCGAACACCCCCGCATTGTATGCGTGGGGGATGAAGCCAATGACTGCTATCTTTCGGACTACTTATACATATAAGAATGGCCATACAGGGGACACAATCATATTTTTAGGCAAAACATATAAATATAGCCTCATAATCAAAATAAAAATTGTTTTTACAATGATTCAACTTATCACTCGAACAAAATATTCTTCGAGCACTGCGCCTCTATTAGGCGAGCACCCTCTGTGACCTGCGCCAAGTAGTGCTCAGTCGGATATGGGCCCCCCGCCGGATCCTGGGTCGCTATAATGGTGGCCTCCATATCCGTCCAATAGGATTTTACGCGGGCAAGAGCCATCCGCGCACCCTCTATGCACGCCGACCTCCTCATGGCATCGATCCAAGTCACGACCCCAAGGAATTGTTGCACCAAACCAAAATAACTGTCCGGCTTGGGCCCCTTCGGCCAAAGATGGTCTGTTACAGACCGCATTGCAAGCCCGGACATCCTATGAAGCTCCACCACAGCAGCCACCTTCTCATTCAACGGCAGCGAGCGGTTGGGAGCATTGAACTGTGACCAGAAAAGCTTCTCCACTTCCTTATCACCTTGATCCTCAAAGAACTTGGCAGCGTCAGCTGTACTATTGGTCAAGTCCGCATATGCGTCTGCAGGACTCCAACGCCCAGCTAGGGGAGCATACTTTGGATCCAAAAACTTGGTCCGCAGTATGTAGGAGCCCCGAGCCACGATTTTGTCGGCCTGTTGGAGCTCCTCCCGCATGCCCCGGATCTCGGTCCGCATCTCCTTGGCGGCATTAAGTGCCTTGTCCAGCTCGGCCGAACTAGCCTTATTCTCCTCTTCAAGGAGCACACACCGGTAGGCGGCATTTTTCAACCCTTCAGCCAATTCGGCTATCTTTCCCTCGCTTCGGCGATGAGCAGCCTGTTCGGCTCTCAACTCTTCAGCCGCCTTTAGGACAGCCGCATTGCTAGCCCGAGCTTGTTCCTTGGCTTGAGCAAGCTCGGCCCTTAGGGCCTCCACGACAGCAGCACCATCTGCAGTGCATACACAGGGCATTAAACATTATGCCATTCTCGCATTCTCCTCTACAATATAATAAAGGAAGCAGAGTACATACCCTGGGATTCTTCAAGCCGTTTGTTTACCAGCGTGATATCGGCATCAATAGATCTGTTCTGCCTTCTCAGTTCGGCAACTACAATAGACTGGTCAGCTGCCGGATCCTTGTATACCTGCACATATATACAGCGCAGCCATAAATATATGATCCCCGTTTGCCGCCTATGGCGGGCAACCAGAGTCTCAGGGGCTACTATCCATAGGGAGCACACCTAGCGCGTGCTTCATAACAAAAAATGATACAGTGCATTTTCACTACATACCTCAAAGCCTTTGAGCAGGCTTGTAAATGCCTCATTCAAACCGCTGGTAGCGGATGAAATCTTCGTGAGCACCGTGCTCATTAAAAAGCGGTGCTCCTCCGAGAGCACAGCTCGCTCCAGCAAGCCTGTCAGTACGTCCGGCCGGACATCAAACTGTGCCGGACCCTTCTCATCGCCCCCCGTGGGAGCCAAATGCTCCGGGCTTAGGGTGACTGAGGTGTTCGCTTCCGGCTTCGGTAGATCTGGACTCCTCCGTGACGGCACCTCCGTGTCGCCCGCTTCATGAGGCGGAGAGGTGGGTGGAGTCTTGCTCTCCATCATCTCCGAACGAAGGTCCCCTGAAGACAAACTCTGTTGAGAAAAGCTACTCGCCGGACTGCAAAAGACGAAGTCTCGCTTACGGATTCAGAGTAACGCCATACCTTCAAATCAATGAATAACTTACGGCTCAGTGGAGGGCTGGTCCGTTGGTGGGCGCGACGTGGTAAGGGTGCCCGTCGCGGCAGAACCCCCTGGTGATACCTTCTTCCCTTGCTTGGGCGTCTCCGCCTCCAAGTATTCGGGGGCTGCCCTCTTCTTCCCGCATGGGGAGGAGGCTTTAACCTCCCCTTCCTGGCTATCCCCCATAGTAGGGGAGGAAGTAATTCCCCCGGTCTGGATGCATAATGTGTGAAGTTCGGCTTCACTACCCTCTCATCCGCCTTTCCTTGAGGGGATTTTGTGAGCGCCCGGTCAAGCATCTTTGCAATGGTTGGACCAGGCGAGCCTTCAGGTAGTGGCGCCGGACACCTGATTCTCTCCGCCTTGTTGAGCCATTCCTGGCCACGGAGGGATTTTCAGAATTACAATTATGATAAATATAAATGAAGTGTCCGACTTTAAGGTTACTTACTTGGGCGTCTAGGCGATTGCAGCTTAGGCCCGCATCCTCGGTGGTGTCCGGACACTTTACTTGTGGTCCGAAGAATAATTTACACATTCCTTCGAGCCTCAGGCCTAAGAAGTGCTTAATAGTCCGCGGACCCTCTGGATTAAACTCCCACATCCGGAGAGGCCGACGTTTGCATGGCAGCATCCGCGGGATTAGCATCACTTGCATTATTCTGACGAGATTTATGTCTCTCTCTATGAGCTCCCGAATACGATTCTGCAGTTCTGGTACATCGCCAGCAGGCCCATAATTCCGTCCTACGTCGGTCCAAGATGCTAACTATGATAGAGGGCCCAAGCGGAACTCGGGGCGGCTGCCCACTTTGTGCCTCTGGGAGCTGTAACATAAAACCACCTCCGTTGCCACACGTCGGATACTTCCGGAAAGGAGCCCTCTGGCCATGGGGCGTCGATGTTCTTGCTTATTATGGAACCTCCGCACTTTGCATGTCGCCCCTCAATCATCTTCAGCTTCACATTGAAGGTCTTGAGCCATAAGCCGAAGTGTGGGTTGACATGGAGAAAAGCCTCGCACACAATAATAAACGATGAGATGTGGAGGATGGCGTCTGGAGCCAGATCATGGAAATCCAAGCCGTAGTAGAACATGAGCCCCCTCACAAAGGGGTCGAGGGTGAGGCCTAGGCCTCGGAGGAAGTGAGGAATGAATACGACGCTCTCATTGGGCTCCGACGTGGGGATGACTTGCCCTGGAGCAGGAAGCCTGTGCTGGATATCGGCAGTCAGGTATCCGACCTCCCTAAGCTTAGTAATATCCTCCTCCTGGATCAAGGAGGCCACCCACCGGCCTTTTGCGTCGGATCCGGACATACTGGAGGATCTGGGGTGTTGAGGCTTAGGTTTTGAGTGCTGGAGCTCGAGGTGCAAGAAGGGGCAGGAGAGGTGGAAAAGAGGTGTAGGCCTCGGCCCCTTTATAAAGAGCATGAATATCAAGAGTCCTCAGCATGACCGCTTGAGATTTATCTAAAATACATGGAGTCATACCAACTGTCGCCATGGGGGTCACACACGCCCATATTGATGAAAGATCCCATAATAAGAGGAACACAATCTCTGCTTTGGCAGGACGTGCCAATAAAACTGCCTCGCGACGCGAGTCGAGGTGGAGCAGGAAGCGCCGGTTCATGTTGGACCGGGCCACGATGCAGGAGCATGACGTGCAAAGTTTGCCAGCAGAACGAATTTATACTATGTTCCCTACAATGGTGTATGAAGATCATCTTGCAGATCCGGACATGGTCTACGTGTTCGATAAATAACCTTGGAGTATTCGGAGAAGGAACCCGCCTTGCAATGCCGAAGACAAGACTGCGCGCTGGACTCATCGTCATTGAAGCCTGGTTCAGGGGCTACTGAGGGAGTCCTGGATTAGGGGGTATCCGGAAATCCAGACTATATACATCGTCCGGACTATCGAAGCGTGAGGATACAAGACTCAAGACTTTGGCCCGTGTCCGGATGGGACTCTCCTTTGCGTGGTAGACAAGCTTGGCGATCCAAATATTATGTTTCCTTCCTTGTAACCAACTCCATGTAAACCCTAGCCCTCTCCGGTGTCTATATAAACCGGAGAGGATGGTCCTTAGAAGGCCGATCACAATTACAATCATACCATCATAGGCTAGCTCTTAGGGTTTAGCCTCTACGATCTCGTGGTAGATCTACTCTTGTACTACTCATATCTTCAATATTAATCAAGCAGGAAGTAGGGTTTTACCTCCATCGAGAGAGCCCGAACCTGGGTAAACATTGTGTCCCTTGCTTCCTGTTACCATCAGCCTAAGACGCACAGATCGGGACCCCCTACCCGAGATCCGTTGGTTTTGACACCGACACCCGCCGAGCAGCACCCCCACGACCGGCGATAGGCTGGACCCCAACGTCAGGCACCGGCCGGGCAGCACCCCGGCGCCCGGTAACATGCTGGGCTCCAGCGGCAGGCACCCGCCGAGCAGGATCCCGACGCCTGGCGACATGCTGGGCTCCAGCAATAGGCACCCGACGAGTAGCATCTGCACGGCCAGTAACACAATCAGAAACAGGGGCACACCCAGTATTAGAACCTCCACGGCCACGCCCACGACCACCTACCAACCCAGCGACAGCTTCAAACGCGCCTTGACCATGAGCCGCAACCGGGGCACGTGCCATGTCAATGACCAGACAACGTCATACTGGAACGCTGGGGAAATAAGAAGCAAGACACATAACATTAGAAGAAGGACCGATATAACCCTACATAGCATAACATCAGGCATTCAAGTGCATAAACCATCTTACATTATACCCATGTACCAGTAACATGGTCAGGCAAAGGATAAGATATACATTCAATAAAAGAACAATGAAATATCCACGAGTTATTACAACTAGCCACTAATCATAGTATACATGCACAACAACTTGAATGCATATCAACCCGACTCAGGAGAAGACGACCATCAGATAACCACACCGAAGAGAAGACACCCTATCCAGAATGTACATATAAAAGCTACAGGCGATGGAGATCAACCCAACTTATAACATTTGCCGCCGTAAAGCAGATATTTAAATATAACCAGATGAAGATGTTTTATATTTTTTGAGTTTCTGATTCAGGATTGATAACCAAAACCAACCAATATTGTAACATTATTTTTAAAAGATGCTGGATATCTCCATCATCGTAACAGAATATAAGAACTCTTATCTGTGTGCAATAACCTAGACATGACATCTCCAGAGCACTGATTCAACTTCACTGAATAGGTAAATCAAACACAATTAGATCCTGATGCTCATCCTTGCCTTAACTAAAGTCAAACTCGATTTTCAAGAAACCTCATAAAACCAAAGTCAAGCCTATATTCTTTTTCTGCATCTTGATGTTCATCCGTGCCTGAACTAAAGAAACCACGGACGATAAAATCTGCACAAGATCGACTAACCTACGAGAGCCATGCCCTATGCACACTTTCTCTGTGATATGCTATAAGAGTTACACCCTCTGAACACTTTCTTCGTGAACCCAACAACCTCGAAAGACATAGAGGAGGCTAAGCTAGAGTAAAGAATCACCTCCAAAGAGACCACTGAAGCAACCTCGAGCACCAGCAATGGCATGACATACCAGCCAAGCAGCCAAAAGCAGAAACAGACCCCGACCAGGATGGACCAGCAAGCAAACCCTAAATAGATCCCTGAAAAACAACACAACCCTGGATGAGTACCTGCACATCAGAAACGGCAAAAACTGCTCTGCTGTATTCATATTCAGTAGCCGTCTTTTGAAGTTCATAGTAACAAAAATACTCATGGGAATCAAGTAAACGGAATTGATCTATGAACTATAAGATACCAGGTAGCCATACCATTGTATAACACCAATTTATGAACCCTCAAATATCATGAAACACTATGGACAAAAGCTATGAGAAAATTACTGCTTTACAGAAACAACCAACAACTTATTTTTATCGCCACAGCTAAACGGCTGAACCAAATTGAGTGAATGACCACTCAACACGATCGTGGGAACAGCAACTACAAAACATTCTAGATGCTCCTCCTCTCATTTTGCCATCTAGGAACTCAAAATCACTGATTTCTAAATCTGAATACCTAAGAACAGCAGCAACAATGATTCCCAGCAACTTGTTTTTATTGCCACGGCTAAACGGCTGAACCAAATTGAGTGAATGACCACTCAAAAAGATCATGGGAACAACACCTACAAAACATTCCACATGCTCCTCCTGTTGGAAATATGCCCTAGAGGCAATAATAAAATGGTTATTATTATATTTCCTTGTTCATGATAATTGTCTATTGTTCATGCTATAATTGTATTGATCGGAAACCGTAATACATGTGTGAATACATAGACCACAACAAATCCCTAGTGGGCCTCTAGTTGACTAGCTCGTTGATCAACAGATGGTCATGGTTTCCTGACCATGGACATTGGATGTCATTGATAATGGATCACATCATTGGGAGAATGATGTGATGGACAAGACCCAATCCTAAGCATAGCACAAGATCATGTAGTTCATTTGCTAGAGCTTTTCTAATGTCAAGTTACATTTCCTTAGACCATGAGATTTTGTAACTCCCGGATACCGTAGGAGTGCTTTGGGTGTACCAAACGTCACAACGTAACTGGGTGACTATAAATGTGCACTACAGGTATCTTCGAAAGTGTCTATTGGGTTGGCATGAATCGAGACTGGGATTTGTCACTCCGTATGACGGAGAGGTATCTCTGGGCCCACTCAGTAATGCATCACCATAATGAGCTCAATGTGACTAAGTAGTTAGTCACGGGACCATGCATTACGGAACGAGTAAAGTGACTTGCCAGTAACAAGATTGAACGAGGTATTGGGATACCGATGATCGAATCTCGGGCTAGTAATGTACCGGTTGACAAAGGGAATTGTATACGACATTGCTTGAATCGACATCGTGGTTCATCCGATGAGATCATCATGGAACATGTGGGAGCCAACATGGGTATCCAGATCTCGCTGTTGGTTATTTCCTGGAGAGCTGTCTCGGTCATGTCTACGTGATTCCCGAACCCGTAGGGTCTACACACTTAAGGTTCGATGATGCTAGGGTTATAAGGAAGATTTGGGTGTGATTACTGAATGTTGTTCGGAGTCCCGGATGAGATCCCGGATGTCATGAGGAGTTCCAGAATGGTCTGAAGGTGAAGATTTATATATGGGAAGTTGTCATACGATCACCCGAAATATTCAAGGGCATACCGGTATTGTACCGGGGCCACCGAAGGGGTTCCGGGGGTCCACCGGGAGGGGCCACCTGTCCCGGAGGGCCTCATGGGCTGTAGAGGGAAGGGAACCAGCCCCTTGGAGGGCTGGGCGCCACCCCCTGATACGTCCATTTTGCATCATGCTTTTATATCAATATTTATTACATTATGGGCTGTTATTACACGTTATATCTCAATACTTATGGCCATTCTCTCTTATTTTACAAGGTTTACCATGAAGAGGGGGAATGCCGGCAGCTGGAATTCTGGCTGGAAAAGGAGCAAACGTTGGAAACCTATTCTGCACAGCTCCAGAAGTTCTGAAACTCCCGAAATAACTTTTTGGATTTAATAAGAATTTCTGAGTGAAAGAAATAGGCCAGGGGGCCCACACCCTGTCCAGGAGACAGGGGCGCCCCCCTATAGGGTGCGCCCCCTATCTCTTGGGCTCCCTGATGGGCCTCCGGCGTCCATCTTCTGCTATATCATCACTTTTACACTGGAAAAAATCGTGGGCAAGCTTACGGGATGAAACTCCGCCGCCACGAGGCGGAACCTTGGCGGAATCAATCTAGGGCTCTGGCGGAGCTGTTTTGCCGGGGACAGTTCTCTCCGGGAGGGGGAAATCATCACCAACTTCATCACCAACGATCCTCTCATCGGGAGGGGGTCAATCTCCATCAACATCTTCACCAGCACCATCTCCTCTCAAAACCCTAGTTCATCTCTTGTATCCAATCTTGTATCAAAACCACAAATTGGTACCTGTGGGTTGCTAGTAGTATTGATTACTCCTTGTAGTTGATACTAATTGGTTTACTTGGTGGAAGATCATATGTTCAGATCCTTTATGCATATTATTACTCCTCTGATTATGAACATTAATATGCTTTGTGAGTAGTTACGTTTGTTCCTGAGGACATGGGAGAAGTCTTGCTATTAGTAGTCATGTGAATTTGGTATTCGTTCGATATTTTGATGAGATGTATGTTGTCTTTTCCTCTAGTGGTGTTATGTGAACGTCGACTACATGACACTTCACCATTATTTGGGCCTAGAGGAAGGCATGGGGAAGTAATAAGTAGATGATGGGTTGCTAGAGTGATAGAAGCTTAAACCCTAATTTATGCGTTGCTTCGTTAGGGGTTGATATGGATCCATATGTTTAATGTTGTGGTTAGGTTTACCTTAATACTTCTTTTGTAGTTGCGGATGCTTGCAATAGGGGTTAATCATAAGTGGGATGCTTGTCCAAGTTAGGGCAGTACCCAAGTACCGGTCCACCCACATATCAAATTATCAAAGTACCGAACGCGAATCATAGGAACGTGATGAAAACTAGCTTGACGATAATTCCCAATGTGATCTCGGGAGCTCCTTTCTCATTATTAGAAATTGTCCAGGCTTATCCTTTCCTACATAAAGGATTGGGCCACCTTGCTGCACTTTATTTACTTTATTTACTTTTTGCTCGTTACTATTTATCTTATCACAAAACTATCTATCACCTACTATTTCAGTGCTTGCAGAGAAAACCTTACTAAAACCGCTTATCATTTCCTTATGCTCCTCGTTGGGTTCGACACTCTTACTTATCGAAAGGACTACGATAGATCCCATACACTTGTGGGTCATCACCGACCTAGGAGTTATTCCCAATGCGTCGGGCCCGATGACTCTCTTCTGTGACAACACTGGAGCCATTGCCCTTGCCAAGGAGCCCAGGTTTCACAAGAAGACCAGACACATCAAGTTTCGCTTCAACTCCATTCGTGAAAATGTTCAAGATGGAGACATAGATATTTGTAAAGTGCATACGGATCTGAATGTCGCAAATCCATTGATTAAACCTCTTCCGCGAGCAAAACATGATCAACACCAGAACTCTATGGGTGTTCGATTCATCACAATGTAACTAGATTATTGACTCTAGTGCAAGTGGGAGACTGTTGGAAATATGCCCTAGAGGCAATAATAAAATTGTTATTATTATATTTCCTTGTTCATGATAATTGTCTATTGTTCATGCTATAATTGTATTGATCGGAAACCGTAATACATGTGTGAATACATAGACCACAACAAGTCCCTAGTGAGCCTCTAGTTGACTAGCTCGTTGATCAACAGATGGTCATGGTTTCCTGACCATGGAGATTGGATGTCATTGATAACGGGATCACATCATTGGGAGAATGATGTGATGGACAAGACCCAATCCTAAGCACAGCACAAGATCGTGTAGTTCGTTTGCTATAGCTTTTCTAATGTCAAGTATCATTTCCTTAGACCATGAGATTGTGTAACTCCCGGCTACCGTAGGAGTGCTTTGGGTGTACCAAATGTCACAACGTAACTGGGTGACTATAAAGGTGCACTACAGGTATCTTTGAAAGTGTCTGTTGTGTTGGCACGAACCGAGACTGGGATTTGTCACTCCGTATGACGGAGAGGTATCTCTGGGCCCACTCGGTAATGTATCATCATAATGAGCTCAATGTGACGAAGTATTTAGTCACGGGATCATGCATTACGGAATGAGTAAAGTGACTTGCCAGTAACGAGATTGAACGAGGTATTGGGATACGGACGATCGAATCTCGGGCTAGTAACGTACCGATTGACAAAGGGAATTGTATACGGGATTGCTTGAATCCTTGACATTGTGGTTCATCCGATGAGATCATTGTGGAACATGTGGGAGCCAACGTGGGTATCTAGATCCCACTGTTGGTTATTGGCCGGAGAGCTGTCTCGGTCATGTCTGCGTGATTCCCGAACCTGTAGGGTCTACACACTTAAGGTTCGATGACGCTAGGGTTATAAGGAAGATTTGTGTGTGATTACCAAATGTTCTTCGGAGTCCCGGATGAGATCTTGGACGTCACGAGGAGTTCCGGAATGGTCCGGAGGTGAAGATTTATATATGGGAAGTTGTCATACGGTCACTGAAAATATTCGAGGGTATACCGGTATTGTATCGGGGCCACCGGAGGGGTTCCGGGGGTCCATCGGGAGGGGCCACCTGTCCCGAAGGGCCTCATGGGCTGTAGAGGGAAGGGAACCAGCCCCTTGGAGGGCTGGGCGCCACCCCCCTAGGGCCCATGCGCCTAGGGTTGGGGGGAACCCTAGGGGGGGCTCCCTTGCTTGGGGGGCAAGCCCCCTCCCCCCTTGGCCGCTGCCCCCTCTAGATCCCATCTAGAGGGGCCGGCCCCCTTCCCCCTTCTGCTATAAATAGAGGGCGAGGGGAGGGCTGCAGCACCACATCCAAGGTGCAGCCCCTCCCCTCCCCAACACCTCTCCTCCTTCGCAAGAGCTTGGCGAAGCCCTGCCGGAGAACTGCCACTCCATCACCACCACGCCGTCGTGCTGCTGCTGGAGCCTTCTTCCTCAACCTCTCCCTCCTCCTTGCTGGATCAAGGCGCGGGAGACGTCACCGGGCTGTACATGTGTTGAATGCGGAGGTGTCGTTGTTCGGCGCTAAGATCGGAATCGACCGCGATCTGAATCGCTTCGAGTACGACTCCTTCATCCGCGTTCTTGTAACGCTTCCGTCTCACGATCTTCAAGGGTATGAAGATGCACTCCCCTCTCCCTCATTGCTAGTTACTCCATAGATTGATCTTGGTGATGTGTAGAAAGTTTTTAATTTCTGCAATGATCCCCATCACCTCCTCTCATTTTGCCATCTAGGAACTTGAAATTGCTGATTTCTAAAGCTGAATACCTAAGAACACCAGCATCAATGACCCCCCAGTTCCCTCACCTAGGGCTCCTAGTCTTAGCCCTATTCTCGAGAATCATCACTTATAGAGGATAAGAGCTCATATATGATGGGTAATCTCACCTTTATGATCAAATCACAAATATTTGGTGAAGGGGGAAGTTGGGGAAGCTTTCTTGTTCTCCTCTTCTTGTGCCCTCTTCTTCTTCCTCCAGATCAGGTCCAAGCTGCCTTTGAATGTGGGGGAGGGCGTGGTGTAGCAACGAGGGACATGGGGAGGAGTGGGGAGGGAAGGGAGGAGGGAGTAGGCTGGCTGGAGAGGGGTGGGAGGTGGCGTGGAGGAGGAGAGAACACGACGGCGAGCGGCGGTGTCGCACCAAGGGGGCGTGGAGGAGGTGAGTGTTGGAAATCTTCCCTAGAGGCAATAATAAAATGGTTATTAAATATATTTCCTTGTTCATGATAATTGTCTATTGTTCATGCTATAATTGTATTAACTGGAAACCGTGATACATGTGTGAATACATAGACCACAACATGAACCTAGTGAGCCTCTAGTTGACTAGCTCGTTGATCAATAGATGGTTATGGTTTCCTGACCATGGACATTGGATGTCATTGATAACGGGATCACATCATTAGGAGAATGATGTGATGGACAAGACCCAGTCCTAAGCATAGCACAAGATCGTGTAGTTCGTTTGCTAAGAGCTTTTCTAATGTCAAGTATCATTTCCTTAGACCATGAGATTGTGCAACTCCCGGATACCATAGGAATGTTTTGGGTGTACCAAACGTCACAACATAACTGGGTGGCTATAATGGTGCACTACAGGTATCTCCGAAAGTGTCTGTTGGGTTGGCACGAATCGAGACTAGGATTTGTCACTCCGATGACGGAGAGGTATCTCTGGGCCCACTCGGTAATGCATCATCATAATGAGCTCAATGTGACTAAGTAGTTAGTCACGGGATCATGCATTACGGAACGAGTAAAGTGACTTGCCAGTTACGAGATTGAACAAGGTATTGGGATACCGGCGATCGAATCTCGGGCAAGTAACGTACCGATTGACAAAGGGAATTGTATACGGGATTGCTTGAATCCTTGACATCGTGGTTCATCCAATGAGATCATCGTGGAACATGTGGGAGCCAACATGGGTATCTAGATCCCGCTGTTGGTTATTGGCCAGAGCGATGTCTCGGTCATGTCTGCATGATTCCCGAACCCGTAGGGTCTACACACTTAAGGTTCGGTGACGCTAGAGTTGTTATGGGAATTAGTGTGCAGTTACCGAATGTTGTTCGGAGTCCCAGATGAGATCCTGGACGTCACGAGGAGTTCCAAAATGGTCTGGAGGTAAAGATTTATATATGAGAAGTCCTATTTTGGCCACCGGAAAATGTTCGGGATTTTTCGGTATTGTACCAGGAAGGTTCTAGAAGGTGCCGGAGTGGGGCCCACCTGCATGGGGGGACCCACATGAACGGGTTAGTGGGGGCAAGGCCCCACACCCCTGGTCAAGGTGCACCAAGATCCCCCCTTAGAAGGAATAAGATCATATCCCGAAGGGATAAGATCAAGATCCCTAAAAAGGGGGGATAACAATCGGTGGGGAAGGAAATGATGGGATTTATTTCCTCCCACCTTTGCCAACGCCCCAATGGACTTGGAGGAAGAAACCAGCCCCCTCCATCCCTATATATAGTGGGGAGGCGCATGGGAGCTGCACCCTTGCCCCTGGCGCAGCCCTCCCCCTCTCCAACTCCACCTCCTCCTCGGTAGTGCTTGGCGAAGCCCTGCCGGAGAACTGCAAGCTCCACCACCACGCCGTCATGCTGCCGGAGCTCTCCCTCAACTTCTCCTCTCCCCTTGCTGTATCAAGAAGGAGGAGATGTCCCCGGGCTGTACGTGTGTTGAACGCGGAGGCGCCGTCCGTTCGGCGTTAGATCGGATCTTCCGCGATTTGAATCACCGCGAGTACGACTCCCTCATCCGTGTTCTTGTAACGCTTCCGCATCACGATATTCAAGGGTATGAAGATGCACTCATCCTCTCCCTCTCTTGTTGCTAGAATCTCCATAGATTGATCTTGGTGATGCGTAGAAAATTTTGAATTTCTGCTACGTTCCCCAACAGTGGCATCATGAGCTAGGTCTATTGCGTAGATTCTATGCACGAGTAGAATACAAGTAGTTGTGGGCATTGGTTTGTTCAATATGCTTACTGTTACTAGTCTTATCTTGATTTGGCGGCATCGTGGGATGAAGCGGCCCGGACCGACCTTACACGTACGCTTACGTGAGACAGGTTCCACCGACTAACATGTGTGTCATTGAATAACACCATGTTATTACTTTACTTTATTGCTAAACCGTTAGCCATAGTAGTAGAAGTAATAGTTGGCGAGACAACTTCACAAAGACACGATGATGGAGATCATGATGATGCAGATCATGGTGTCATGCCGGTGACGAAGGTGACCATGTCGTGCCTCAAGATGGAGATCAAAGGCGCAAGATGATATTGGCCATATCATGTCACTCTATGATTTTCATGTGATGTTTGTCATGTCTACATCTTATTTGCTTAGAACGATGGTAGCATAAATAAGATGATCCCTCATTAAAATTTCAAGAAAGTGTTCCCCCGAACTGTGCACCGTTGTGAAAGTTTGTTGTTTTGAAGCACCACGTGATGATCGGGTGTGATAGATTCTAACGTTTGATACGTCCATTTTGCATCATGCTTTTATGTCAATATTTATTGCATTATGGGATGTTATTTCACATTATGTCACAATACTTATGATTATTCTCTCTTATTTTACAAGGTTTACATGAAGAGGGAGAATGCCGGCTGCTGGAATTCTGGGCTGGAAAAGGAGCAAATATTGAAGGACTATTCTGCGCAACTCCAAAATCCTGAAACTCCACAGAATATCTTAGAATAAATAAAGAAAAATCGTCGCCAAAGATGAAGGCCAGGGGGCCCACACCCTGCTCACGAGGGTGGGGGGCGCCCCTGGGCGCGCCCCCTACCTCGTGGGCCCCCTGGTGGCTCTCCGACGCCCATCTTCTCCCATATATGAAGTCTTTTGATGAGAGAAAAATAACAAGCAACTTTTCGGGACGAGACCCCGCCGCCACAAGGCGGAACCTTGGCGGAACCAATCTAGGGCTCTGGCGGAGCTGTTCTGCCGGGGACACTTCCCTCCGGGAGGGGGAAATAATCACCATCTTCATCACCAACGCTCCTCTCATCGGGAGAGGGCAATCTCCATCAACATCTTCACCAGCACCATCTCATCTCCAAACCCTAGCTCATCTCTTGTATCCAATTCTTGTCTCCAAGTCCGGGATTGGTGCTAGTAGGTTGCTAGTAGTGTTGATTACTCCTTGTAGTTGATGCTAGTTGGTTTATTTGGTGGATGATCATATGTTCAGATCCTTTATGCACAATATTACCCCTCTGATTATGAACATGAATATGCTTTGTGAGTAGTTACGTTTGTTCCTGAGGACAAGGGAGAAGTCTTGCTATTAGTAGTCATGTGAATTTGGTATTCGTTCGATATTTTGATAAGATGTATGTTGTCTAAACTCTAGTGGTGTTATGTGAACGTCAACTACATAACACTTCACCATTATTTGAGCCTAGAGGAAGGCATTGGGAAGTAATAAGTAGATGATGGGTTGCTAGAGTGACAGAAGCTTAAACCCTAGTTTATGCGTTGCTTCGTAAGGGGCTGATTTGGATCCATATGTTTCATGCTATGGTTAGGTTTACCTTAATACTTTTGTTGTAGTTGCGGATGCTTGCAATAGAGGTTAATCATAAGTGGGATGCTTGTCCAAGTAAGGGCAGTACCCAAGCACCGGTCCACCCACATATCAAATTATCAAAGTACCGAACACGAATCATATGAGCGTGATGAAAACTAGCTTGACGATATTCCCATGTGTCCTCGGGAGCGCTTTTCCTATTATAAGAGTTTGTCTAGGCTTGTCCTTTGCTACAAAAAGGATTGGGCTACCTTGCTGCACTTTATTTACTTTTGTTACTTGTTGCTCGTTGCAATTTATCCTATCACAAAACTATCTGTTACCACTTATTTCAGTACTTGCAGAGAATATCTTGCTGAAAACCGCTTATCATTTCCTTCTGCTCCTCGGTTGGTTCGACACTCTTACTTATCGAAAGGACTATGATAGATCCCCTATACTTGTGGGTCATCAAGACTCTTTTCTGGCGCTGTTGCCGGGGAGTGAAGCGCCTTTGGTAGGTGGAATTTGGTAAGGAAAATTTTATTTAGTGTGCTGAAATTTTCTGTCACTTGTTACCATGGAAAGTAATTGTTCGAGGGGCTTGTTCGGGGTATCTTCACCCCATCCAGTTGAGCCAAGAGTTGCTCCTCAACCTACTGAACCTACTGAATCTATTGAAAATGAAATTGCTTATCAGATTCCTTTGGGTATGATGGAAAAACTGCTAGCTAACACTTTCGCAGGAGATGGAACAAAGCATCCTGACGAACATCTACACTTTGTGGATGATATTTGTGGACTATTTAAGCTTGCAGGTATACCCGACGATGCCGTTAAGAGGAAGGCTTTCCCTTTATCTTTGGAGGGAGACGCATTGACATGGTACATGCTATGTGATGATACGAGATCATGGAACTATAAAAGATTGAAACTGGAATTTCATCAAAAGTATTACCCTATGCATCTTGTTCATCGTGATCGCAATTATATATATAATTTTTGGCCTCGCGAAGGAGAAAGCATCGCTCAAGCTTGGGGGAGGCTTAAATCAATGTTATATTCATGCCCCAATCATGAGCTCTCAAAATTGACAATTCTCCAGAATTTTTATGCTCGACTTTCTACTAATAATCGCACCATGCTCGATACTTCTTGTGCTGGCTCTTTTATGATGAAGTCTATTGAATTTGGATGGAATTTATTGGATAGAATTAAACGCAACTCTGAAGATTGGGACCTCGACGAAGGTAAGGAGTCAGGTATGACACCTACGTTTGATTGTGTTAAACTTTTATGGATACCGATATTTTCCATAAGTTTAGCACTAAATATGGACTTGACTCTGAGATAATAGCTTCTTTTTGTGAATCTTTTGCTACTTATGTTGATCTCCCCAAGGAGAAGTGGTTTAAATATCATCCTCCCATAGAAGTAAAAGTAGCTGCACCTATTAAAGTTGAAGAAAAGATTGTCACTTATAATGATCCTATTGTTCCTACTTCTTATGTTGAGAAACCCCCTTTCCCTGTTAGAATGAAGGATCATGCTAAAGCTTCAACTGTTGTTCATAAAAGCAATATTAGGACTTATACACCTCCTGAGCAAGTCAAAGCAGAACCCAATATTGCTGTTGTTAAATATCTCTTGTCTGATAATATCGATGGGCATGTTATTCAATTCACTGGTGAAACTGCTAGAATTGCCAAACCTTGTGATAGAGATAAACATAGACCTGTGGTAGGCGTGCCTGTTATTTTTGTTAAAATAGGAGATCATTGTTATCATGGCTTATGTGATATGGGTGCTAGTGCTAGTGTTATACCCTTTGACTTATACAAAGAGATTATGCATGAGATTGCACCTTCTGAGTTAGAAGATATTAATGTTACAATCAAACTTGCCAATAGAGATACCATAGCTCCAATGGGAATTGTTAGAGATGTTGAAGTCTTGTGTGGGAAAACCAAATATCCCGCTGATTTTCTTGTTCTTGGTTCTCCACAAGATAGCTTTTGTCCCATTATATTTGGTAGACCCTTCTTGCATACTGTAGATGCTAAGATAGACTGCAAAAAGAATGTTGTTACTGTTGGCTTGGACGATATGGTCCATGAGTTTAATTTCTCTAAATTTAGTAAACAACACCATGAGGAAGAATTGCCTAGTAAGGATGAAATTATTGGTCTTGCTTCTATTGTTGTACCTCCTAGTGATCCTTTAGAACACTATCTGCTAGACCAGGAAAATGATATGTTCATGAATGAAAGAAGGGAAATAGATGAAGTATTCTTTAAACAGGAACCTATTCTGCAACACAATTTGGCTGTTGAAATCCTAGGGGATCCCCCTCCACCCAAGGGTGATCCCGTGTTTGAGCTTAAACCATTGCCTGATAATCTTAAATATGCTTATCTTGATGAAAAGAAAATATATCCTATTATTATTAGCGCTAACCTTTCAGAGCATGAAGAAGAAAGATTATTGAAGACTCTGAAGAAACATCATGCCGCTATTGTATATACTCTGGATGATCTTAAGGGCATCAGTCCCACTCTATGTCAACATAAAATAAACTTGGAAGCTGATGCCAAACCAATTTGTGATCCTCAACGACGTTTGAATCCTAAAATGAAAGAAGTGGTAAGAAAAGAAATACTCAAGCTTCTGGAGGCAGGTATAATTTATCCTGTTGCTGATAGTCAGTGGGTAAGTCCTGTCCATTGTGTCCCTAAGAAGGGAGGTATTACTGTTGTCCCTAATGATAAAGATGAATTGATTCTGCAAAGAATTATCACGAGTTATAGGATGGTAATTGATTTCCGCAAATTAAATAAGGCTACTAAGAAAGATCATTACCCCTTACCTTTTATTGATCAAATGTTAGAAAGACTATGCAAACATACACATTATTGCTTTCTAGATGGTTATTCTGGTTTTTCTCAAATACCCGTGTCAGCTAAAGATCAATCAAAGACTACTTTTACATGCCCTTTTGGTACTTTTGCTTATAGATGTATGCCTTTTGGTTTATGTAATGCACCTGCTACCTTTCAAAGATGCATGATGGCTATATTCTCTGACTTCTGTGAGAAAATTTGTGAGGTTTTCATGGATGACTTTTCCGTCTATGGTTCCTCTTTTGATGATTGCTTGAGCAATCTCGCTCGAGTTTTGCAGAGATGTGAAGAAACTAATCTTGTCTTGAATTGGGAAAAGTGCCACTTTATGGTTAATGAAGGTATTGTCTTGGGGCACAAAGTTTCTGAAAGAGGTATTGAAGTTGATAAAGCCAAGGTTGATGCTATTGAAAAGATGCCATGTCCCAAGGACATCAAAGGTATAAGAAGTTTCCTTGGTCACGCCGGATTTTATAGGAGGTTCATCAAGGACTTCTCAAAAATCTCTCGGCCTTTGACTAATTTATTACAAAAAGATGTACCATTTGTGTTTGATGATGATTGTGTAGAAGCGTTTGAAATACTTAAGAAAGCATTAGTCTCTACACCTGTTGTTCAGCCACCTGATTGGAATTTACCCTTTGAAATTATGTGTGATGCTAGTAATTATGATGTAGGTGCTATTCTTGGGCAAAGAGTTGATAAGAAAACGAATGTTATCCATTATGCTAGTAAGACTCTAGACAATGCTCAAAGAAATTATCCTACTACCGAAAAGGAACTTTTAGCGGTTGTATTTGCTTGTGATAAATTCAGACCCTATATTGTTGATTCTAGAGTAACTATCCATACAGATCATGCTGCTATTAAATATCTTATGGAAAAGAAAGATGCAAAACCTAGACTCATTAGATGGGTTCTCTTGCTTCAAGAATTTGATTTACATATTGTTGATAGAAAGGGAGCTGAGAACCCCGTTGCAGACAACTTATCTAGGCTAGAGAATGTTCTTGATGACCCACTACCTATTGATGATAGTTTTCCTGATGAGCAATTAAATGTCATAAGTACTTCTCGTAGCACTCCGTGGTATGCTGATTATGCTAATTATATTGTTGCTAAATTTATACCGCCTAGCTTCACATACCAACAAAAGAAAAAGTTTTTCTATGACTTGCGACATTACTTTTGGGATGACCCACATCTTTATAAAGAAGGAGTAGATGGTGTTATTAGACGTTGTGTACCTGAGCATGAACAGGAACAGATCCTACGCAAGTGTCACTCCGAAGCTTATGGAGGGCACCACGCTGGGGATAGAACTGGACATAAGGTATTGCAATCCGGTTTTTATTGGCCTACTCTCTTCAAGGATGCCCGTAAGTTTGTTTTATCTTGCGATGAATGTCAAAGAATTGGCAATATTAGTAGACGTCAATAAATGCCTATGAAATATTCAGTTGTTATTGAGCCATTTGATGTTTGGGTCTTTGATTACATGGGACCTTTTCCTGCCTCTAATGATTACACTCATATTCTAGTTGTTGTTGATTACGTTACTAAGTGGGTAGAAGCTATTCCAACTAGTAGTGCTGATCATAACACTTCTATTAAAATACTTAAGGAAGTTATTTTTCCGAGGTTTGGAGTCCCTAGATACTTAATGACCGATGGTGGTTCGCATTTTATTCATGCTGCTTTCCGTAAGATGCTTTCTAGATACGACGTTAATCATAGGATTGCATCTCCATATCACCCGCAGTCTAGTGGTCAGGTAGAATTGAGCAATAGAGAGCTCGAATTAATTTTGCAAAAGACTGTCAATAGGTCTAGGAAGAATTGGTCCAAAAAACTTGATGATGCATTATGGGCCTATAGAACTGCATATAAAAATCCTATGGGTATGTCTCCGTATAAAATGGTTTATGGAAAGGCATGTTATTTACCTCTCGAACTAGAACATAAGGCATATTGGGCTATTAAGGAGCTCAACTATGATTCCAAACTTGCCGGTGAGAAGAGGTTATTTGATATTAGCTCACTTGATGAATGGAGAACCCAAGCTTATGAAAATGCCAAGTTGTTTAAGGAAAAAGTTAAAAGGTGGCATAACAAAAGGATACAAAAGCGTGAGTTTAATGTAGGTGATTATGTATTGCTATACAACTCTCGTTTAAGATTTTTTGCAGGAAAACTTCTCTCCAAATGGGAAGGCCCTTACGTTATCGAGGAGGTCTATCGTTCTGGTGCCATAAAAATCAACAACTTCGCAGGCACAAATCTGAAGGTGGTAAACGGTCAAAGGATCAAACATTATATTTTAGGTAATCCCATAAATGTTGAAACTAATATTATTGAAACCGTAACCCCGGAGGAATACATAAAGGACACTATCCAGAACGTTCCAGACTCCGAAAAGGAATAGGTATGTGGTACGGTAAGTAAACCGACTCCAAAACAATTTTTAAGGCAATATTTCTCCGTTGTGGAATATTTAGAAAATTTTAAAAATAAGTAGTAGTCCGGGGAGGACACGAGGCCTCCACGAGGGTGGAGGGCGCGCCCCCCTACCTCGTGAGCACCTCGTGTGCCCTCCGGACTCTGTTTCCTTGCAAGATATGTATTTTGGTCGGTAAAAATTCATTATATATACTCCCAAAGGTTTTGACTCCCGTATCACGCAAATCTCCCCTATTTTTGTTTCGAGCTGTTGCTGCTGTAGATAAGAGTGAGATGTCTTCTTAAGAGTCAGTCGGGGAGAGCCGGGTGTCCAACCCGGCACCGGAACCAAGAGCAAACAGTGACGCTGACCACTTCGGGCCAGCAACGGAGGAGGAGATGGAGGCTGACCTGATGAGAGTAGATGCCATGGAGGATCAGGAAGCCACCTCTCGCCTCCGAGCGGGGCTTACGATGGGGGAGCTACAGAGCTCCGCTATTCCAAACTCGGTTATCCCTTCCAATGTTAAATTTCTTTCTTATGAAAATATGAGGAGGAGTGTCTCTGGTTCTCCCGCAGCTATGCAACACCCTTGGGTGCAAGGAGTTACAGGAAAGCTTCACAAGGAAATAATGTACCTCAAGCAGCAAGTCATTAAGCTCGAGGAGGAGAACCATATTCTGAGGGGAATCATCGCCAAGAATATTACGCCAACAACAAAGAAGGAGAAATAATCATCTGGGTATGGGCACTCCCCTTGGCAACTGCCAAGCTTGGGGGAGGTGCCCTGGTATCGTATCACCATCACAACTCCTATCTTTACCGTTTTTCTTAGTTCGATCTTATTAGTAGTATCTTGATTTAGTAGAATAAAGTCATGGCATGATCTAGTTTCGAATTTTGCTTTATGATCCTTCTTTGTAATCGAGTCCGTGAGCTATATAATAAAGATTAGTGTTGAGTCAAGGGCATGAGTATTTTGCCATGATCTTGGGTGATTAGAAGAAAAAGAATAAAAAGAGTCAAGAGTTCATATTGATCTTATTGAAAGTAATGACTTCACATAGAAAGAGTATGATGATTTAAAGTTGTTGGGAGTTGGCAAATATAGCTTTGGTCATAGTTGCAATTAATAGGAAGTAATAAGGAAAGAGAGGTATCACATATAGATATATTATCATTGACATCTTTTATGATTGGGAGCACTCATTAAAATATGACATGCTAAAGAGTTGATGTTGGACAAGGAAGACAACATAATGAGTTATGTTTTCTTACATCTGAGATAAAGTATGTTGTCATGGTTCCTCTACCGTGTCGAGCTTGCCTTTCCCCCTCATGCTAGCCAATTCTCAACACTAAGTAGAAATACTACGTGTGCTTCCAAATACCCCTAAACCAGTTTTGCCATGAGAGTCCACCATATCTACCTATGGATTGAGTAAGATCCTTCAAGTAAGTTGTCATCGGTGCAAGCAGTAAAAAATTGTTCTCTAAATATGCATGACTTATTAGTGCAGAGAAATAAGCTTTGTATGAACTTGTTGTGGACGCAATAAAAGCGACGGACTGCATAATAAAGGTTCACATGCAAGGGGAAATATAAAGTGACGTTCTTTTGCATTAAGATTTTGTGCATCAACCCCAAATGCGCATGACAACCTCTGCTTCCCTCTGCGAAGGGCCTATCTTTTATTATTATCCTATACTTTATGCAAGAGTCACGGTGATCTTCACCTTCCTTTTTCATTTTATCCTTTGGCAAGCTCAGCATGTTGGAAAGAACATGATATATATATATAATTGGATGTGGGGGAGCGTGAATTATTATTGTTGACATTACCCTTGAGGTAAAAGGTTGTGGGGAAAAAACTATAAGCCCCTATCTTGCTCTGTGTTCGATTAAAACTCCGTAACCACAAAGTATCGCATGAGTGCTAGCAATTATGAAGGACTAAGTGATAGTTGAGTATGTGGACTTGCTTTTAAGCTCTGACATAGACTCTATCCGATGTTATGATAAATTGCAACTGCTTCAGTGACTGAGATTATAATTGTTGGTGCCCAATAAAGTTTCTGATTCATATTTTGGCTTTGTGAAAAGATCATCACTAGAACATAAGTAATCATATGAAAAAAAATTATATTTGTTGCTGTTATGAAGCAATCATGATGCCTTCATGTCCGTATTTTATTTTTTATCAACGCCTCTACCTCTAAACATGAGGACATATTTATTGTTATCGGCTTTTCGCTTGAGGACAAGCGAGGTCTAAGCTTGGGGGAGTTGATACGTCCATTTTGCATCATGCTTTTATGTCAATATTTATTGCATTATGGGTTGTTATTTCACGTTATGTCACAATACTTATGGCTATTCTCTCTTATTTTACAAGGTTTACATGAAGAGGGAGAATGCCGGCAGCTGGAATTCTGGGCTGGAAAAGGAGCAAATATTGAAGGACTATTCCGCGCAACTCCAAAAGTCCTGAAACTCCATGGAATATCTTAGAATAAATAAATAAAAATCGTCGCCAAAGATGAAGGCCAGGGGCCCACACCCTGCTCATGAGGGTGGGGGGCGCCCCCTGGGCGCGCCCCCTACCTCGTGGGCCCCCTTGTGGCTCTCCGACGCCCATCTTCTCCCATATATGAAGTCTTTCGATGAGAAAAAATAACAAGCAACTTTTCGGGACGAGACTCCGCCGCCACGAGGCGTAACCTTCGCAGAACCAATCTAGGGCCCCGACAGAGCTGTTCTCCCGGGGACACTTCCCTCCGGGAGGGGGAAATCATCACCATCATCATCACCAACGCTCCTCTCATCGGGAGAGGGCAATCTCCATCAACATCTTCACTAGCACCATCTCATCTCCAAACCCTAGCTCATCTCTTGTATCCAATTCTTGTCTCCAAGTCCGGGATTGGTGCTAGTAGGTTGCTAGTAGTGTTGATTACTCCTTGTAGTTGATGCTAGTTGGTTTATTTGGTGGAAGATCATATGTTCAGATCCTTTATGCACAATATTACCCCTCTGATTATGAACATGAATATACTTTGTGAGTAGTTACGTTTGTTCCCGAGGACAAGGGAGAAGTCTTGCTATTAGTAGTCATGTGAATTTGGTATTCGTTCGATATTTTGATAAGATGTATGTTGTCTAACCTCTAGTGGTGTTATGTGAACGTCGTCTACATAACACTTCACCATTATTTGGGCCTAGAGGAAGGCATTGGGAAGTAATAAGTAGATGATGGGTTGCTAGAGTGACAGAAGCTTAAACCCTAGTTTATGCGTTGCTTCGTAAGGGGCTGATTTGGATCCATATGTTTCATGCTATGGTTAGGTTTACCTTAATACTTTTGTTGTAGTTGCGGATGCTTGCAATAGAGGTTAATCATAAGTGGGATGCTTGTCCAACTAAGGGCAGTACCCAAGCACCGGTCCACCCACATATCAAATTATCAAAGTACCGAACGCGAATCATATGAGCGTGATGAAAACTAGCTTGACGATATTCCCATGTGTCCTTGGGAGCGTTTTTCCTATTATAAGAGTTTGTCCAGGCTTGTCCTTTGCTACAAAAAGGATTGGGCCACCTTGCTGCACTTTATTTACTTTTGTTACTTGTTGCTCGTTGCAATTTATCCTATACCAAAACTATCTGTTACCACTTATTTCAGTACTTGCAGAGAATACCTTGCTGAAAACCGCTTATCATTTCCTTCTGCTCCTCGTTGGGTTCGACACTCTTACTTATCGGAAGGACTACGATAGATCCCCTATACTTGTGGGTCATCAAGACTCTTTTCTGGCATTGTTGCCGGGGAGTGAAGCGCCTTTGGTAGGTGGAATTTGGTAAGGAAAAATTTATTTAGTGTGCTGAAATTTTCTGTCACTTGTTACCATGGAAAGTAATTATTTGAAGGGCTTGTTCGGGGTCTCTTCACCCCGTCCAGTTGAGCCAAGAGTTGCTCCTCAACCTACTGAACCTACTGAATCTATTGAAAATGAAATTGCTTTTCAGATTCCTTCGGGTATGATGGAAAAACTGCTAGCTAACACTTTTGCAGGAGATGGAATAAAGCATCCTGACGAACATCTACGCTTTGTGGATGATATTTGTGGACTATTTAAGCTTGCATGTATACCCGATGATGCCGTTAAGAGGAAGGCTTTCCCTTTATCTTTGGAGGGAGACACATTGACATGGTACAGGCTATGTGATGATACGAGATCATGGAACTATAAAAGATTGAAACTGGAATTTACTTTTGTTACTTGTTGCTCGTTGCAATTTATCCTATCACAAAACTATATGTTACCACTTATTTCAGTACTTGCAGAGAATACCTTGCTGAAAACCGCTTATCATTTCCTTCTGCTCCTCGTTGGGTTCGACACCCTTACTTATCGAAAGGACTACGATAGATCCCCTATACTTGTGGGTCATCAACGTTCACATACAACGGGTGTAAGACAGATTTATACACGCAAAACACTTAGGTTAACTTGACGAGCCTAGCATGTACAGACATGGCCTCGGAACACAAGAGACCGAAAGGTCGAACATGAGTCATATAGTAGATACGATCAACATGAAGATGTTCACCGATGATGACTAGTCCGTCTCACGTGATGATCGGGCACGGCCTAGTTGACTCGGATCATGTATCATTTACATGACTAGAGGGATGTCTATCTAAGTGGGAGTTCATTAAATAATCAGATGAACTTAATTATCATGAACACAGTCAAAAGGTCTTTGCAAATTATGTCGTAGCTTACGCTTTAGTTCTACTGTTTATGATATGTTCCTAGAGAAATTTTAGTAGAAAGTTGATAGTTGCAATTATGCGGACTAGGTCCGTAAACTGAGGATTATCCTCATTGCTGCGCAGAAGGCTTATGTCCTTAATGCACCGCTCGGTGTGCTGAACCTCAAGCGTCGTCTGTGGATGTTGCGAACATCTGACATACACATTTTGATGACTACATGATAGTTCAGTAATGTTAAACGGTTTAGAATTGTGGCGCCAAAGACGTTTTCGAAACGTCGCGGAACATATGAGATGTTCCAAGGACTGAAATTGGGATTTCAGGCTTGTGCCCACGTCAAGAGGTATGAGACCTCCGACGAGTTTCTTAGCCTACAAACTAAGGGAGAAAAGCTCAATCATTGAGCATGTGCTCAGATTGTCTGAGTACTACAATCACTTGAATCGAGTGGGAGTTAAACTTCCAGATGAGATAGTGATGTTTCTCCAAAGTCATTGCCACCAAGCTACTAGATCTTCGTGATGAACTATAACATATCAGGGATAGATATGATGATCCTTGAGCTATTCGCGATGTTTGACACCGCGAAAGTAGAAATCGAGTAGGAGCATCAATTGTTGATGGTTAGTAAAACCACTAGTTTCAAGAAAGGGCAAGGGCAAGAAGGGATACTTCATGAAACGGCAAATCAGTTGCTGCTCTAGTGAAGAAACCCAGGGTTGAACCCAAACCCGAGACTAAGTGCTTTTGTAATGAGGGGAACAGTCACTGAAGCAGAACTACCCTAGATACTTGGTAGATAAGAAGGCTGGCAAGGTCGACAAAAGTATATTGGATATACATTATATTAATGTGTACTTTACTAGTACTTCTAGTAGCACCAGGGTATTAGATACCAGTTCGGTTGCTAAGTGTTAGTAACTCAAAATAAAAGCTGCGGAATAAACGGAGACTAGCTAAAGGTGAGATGACGATATGTGCTGGAAGTGTTTCCAAGGTTGATGTGATCAAGCATCGCATACTCCCTCTACCATCGATATTGGTGTTAAACCTAAATAATTGTTATTTGTGTTGAGCACATACATGATTGGATTATGTTTATCCCAATATGGTTATTCATTTAAGGAGAATAATGGTTACCCTGTTTATTTGAATAATACCTTCAATGGTCTTGCACCTAAAATGAATGGTTTATTGAATCTCGATCGTAGTGATACACATGTTCATGCCAAAAGATATAATATGGTAATGATAGTATCACCTACTTGTGGCACTGCCATTTGAGTCATACTGGTATAAAACGCATGAAGAAGCTCCATGTTGATGGATCTTTGGACTCACTCGTTTTTGAAAAGTTTGAGACATGCGAACCATGTCTATTGGTATGTACGCATGAAGAAACTCCATGCAGATGGATTGTTTGGACTCACTTGGTTTTGAATCACTTGAGACATGCAAATCATACCACATGGGCAAGATGACTGAAAGGCCTCATTTACCGTGACATGGAACAAGAAAGCAACTTGTTGGAAGTAATATATTTTGATGTGTGCAGTCCAATGAGTGTTGAGGCACACAGTGGATATCGTTATGTTCTTACTTCACAGATGATTTGAGTAGATGCTAAGTATATTTACTTGATGAAACACAAGTCTGAATTATTGAAAGGTTCAAATAATTTCAGAGTGAAGTTGAAGATCGTCGTGACAAGAGGATAAAATGTCTATGATATGATCACAGAGATGAATATCTGAGTTACGAGTTTGGCACACAATTAAGACATTGTGGAAATTGTTTCACAACTAATACCGCCTGGAACACCATAGTGTGATGGTGTGTCCGAACATCATAACTGCACCCTATTGGATATGGTGCATACCATGATGTATCTTATCGAATTAACACTATCGTTTGTGGGTTAGGCATTAGAGACAACCGCATTCACTTTAATAGGGCACCACACAATTCCATTGAGATGACACCGTATGAACTGTGGTTTAGAGAAACCTAAGCTGTGATTTCTTAAAAGGTTTGGGGCTGCGACGCTTATGTGAAAAAGGTATTAGCCTGATAAGCTCGAACCCAAAGCAGATAAATGCATCTTCATAGGACACCCAAAACAGTTGGGTATACCTCCTATTTCAGATTCGGAAGCAAAATGTTGGGAAACGTAGTAATTTCAAAATTTTCCTATGCACACGCAAGACCATGGTGATGGCATAGCAACGATAGGGGAGAGTGTTCGTCCATGTACCCTCGTAGACCGTAAGCGGAAGCGTTATGACAACGCGGTTGATGTAGTCGTACGTCTTCACGATCCGACCGATCCAAGCACCGAACGTACGGCACCTCCGAGTTCAGCACACGTTCAGCTCGATGATGATCCCCGGGCTCCGTTCCAGCAAAGCTTCGGGGATGAGTTCCGTCAGCACGATGGCGTGGTGACGGTGATGATGTTCTACCGGCGCAGGGCTTCGCCTAAACTCCGCGATGATATGACCGAGGTGGAATATGGTGGAGGGGGGCACCGCACACGGCTAAGGAATGATCCGTAGATCAACTTGTGTGTCCTGGGGTGCCCCCCTGCCCCCATATATAAAGGAGGGTGGGGGGAGGCTGGCCGGCCCTTGTGGGCACGCCAAGGAGGAGGAGTCCTCCTCCTAGTAGGAGTAGGACTCCCCCTTTCCTACTCCTACTAGGAGGGGAAAGGAAGGGGGAGAGGGGGGAAGGAAAGAGGGGGGCGCTGCCCCCCCCCCCCTCCTAGTCCAACTCGGACCAGAGGGAGAGGGGGCGCGCGGCCCACCCTGGCCGCCCCTCTCTCTTTCCACCAAGGCCCATGTGGCCCATTATCTCTCCCAGGGGGGTTCCGGTAACCCTCCGGCACTCCGGTTTTCTCCGAAAACGTCTGAAACACTTCCGGTGTCCGAATATAGTCGTCCAATATATCAATCTTTATGTCTCGACCATTTTGAGACTCCTCGTCATTTCCGTGATCACATCCGGGACTCCGAACAAACTTCGGTACATCAAAACTTATAAACTCATAATAAAACTGTCATCGTAACGTTAAGCGTGCGGACCCTACGGGTTCGAGAACTATGTAGACATGACCTAGAACCATTCTCGGTCAATAACCAATAGCGGGACCTGGATGACCATATTGGTTACTACATATTCTACGAAGATCTTTACGGTCAAACCGCATAACAACATACGTTGTTCCCTTTGTCATCGATATGTTACTTGCCCGAGATTTGATCGTCGGTATCCAATACCTAGTTCAATCTCGTTACCGGCAAGTCTCTTTACTCGTTCTGTAACACATCATCTTATAACTAACTCATTAGTTACAATGCTTGCAAGGCTTAGGTGATGAGTATTACCGAGAGGGCCCAGAGATACCTCTCCGACAATCGGAGTGACAAAACCTAATCTCAAATTATGCCAACCCAACATGTACCTTCGGAAACACCTGTAGAGCACCTTTATAATCACCCAGTTACGTTGTGACGTTTGGTAGCACACAAAGTGTTCTTCCGGTAAATGGGAGTTGCACAATCTCATAGTTGCAGGAACTTTGTATAAGTCATGAAGAAAGCAATAGCAATATACTAAACGATCAAGTGCTAGGCTAACAGAATGGGTCATGTCAATCACATCATTATCCTAATGATGTGATCCCATTAATCAAATGACAACACATGTCTATGGTTAGGAAACATAACCATCTTTGATTAATGAGCTAGTCAAGTAGAGGCATACTAGTGACTTTATGTTTGTCTATGTATTCACACATGTATCATGTTTCCGGTTAATACAATTCTAGCATGAATAATAAACATTTATCATGATATGAGGAAATAAATAATAACTTTATTATTGCCTCTAGGGCATATTTCCTTCAGTCTCCCACTTGCACTAGAGTCAATAATCTAGATTACATAGTAATGATTCTAACACCCATGGAGTCTTGGTGCTGATCATGTTTTGCTCGTGAGAGAGGCTTAGTCAACGGGTCTGCAACATTCAGATCCGTATGTATCTTGCAAATCTCTATGTCTCCCACTTGGACTTGGTCCCGAATGGAATTGAAGCGTCTCTTGGTGTGCTTGGTCCTCTTGTGAAATCTGGATTCCTTTGCCAAGGCAATTGCACCGTATTGTCACAGAAGATCTTCATTGGTCCCGATGCACTAGGTATGACACCTAGATCAGAAATGAACTCCTTCATCCAGACTCCTTCATTTGCTGCTTCCGAAGTAGCTATGTACTCCGCTTCACATGTAGATCCTGCTACGACGCTTTGTTTAGAACTGCACCAACTTACAGCTCCACCGTTTAATAAAAACACGTATCCGGTTTGCGATTTAGAATCGTCCCAGTGTCAAAGCTTGCATCGACGTAACCGTTTACGACTAGCTCTTTGTCACCTCCATATACGAGAAACATATCCTTAGTCCTTTTCAGGTATTTCAGGATGTTCTTGACCACTGTCCAGTGATCCACTCCTGGATTACTTTGGTACCTTCCTGCCAAGCTTATTGCTAAGCATACGTCAGGTCTGGTACACAGCATTGCATACATGATAGAGCCTATGGCTGAAGCATAGGGAACTTTTTTCATTTTCTCTCTATCTTCTGCTGTGGTCGGGCATTGAGTTTGACTCAACTTCACACCTTGTAGCACAGGCAAGAATCCTTTCTTTGCCTGATCCATTTTGAACTTTTTCAAAATTTTGTCAAGGTATGTGCTTTGTGAAAGTCCTATTAAGCGTCTTGATCTATCTCTATAGATCTTGATGCCCAATATGTAAGCAGCTTCACCGAGGTCTTTCATTGAAAAACTTTTATTCAAGTATCCTTTTATGCTATCCAGAAATTCTATATCATTTCCAATTAATAATATGTCATCTACATATAAAATTAGAAATGCTACAGAGCTCCCACTCACTTTCTTGTAAATACAGGCTTCTCCAAAAGTCTGTATAAAACCATATGCTTTGATCACACTATCAAAGCGTTTATTCCAACTCTGAGATGCTTGCACCAGTCCATAAATGGAACGCTGGAGCTTGCACACTTTGTCAGCACCTTTTGGATCAACAAAACCTTCTGGCTGCATCATATACAACTCTTCTTCTAGAAATCCATTCAAGAATGCAGTCTTGACATCCATTTGCCAAATTTCATAATCATGAAATGCAGCAATAGCTAACATGATTCGGACGATCTTAAGCATCGCTACGGGTGAGAAAGTCTCATCGTAGTCAACCCCTTGAACTTGTCGAAAACCTTTTGCAACAAGTCGAGCTTTATAGACAGTTATATTACCATCAGCGTCAGTCTTCTTCTTAAAGATCCATTTATTCTCAATGGCTTGCCGATCATCGGGCAAGTCAACCAAAGTCCATACTTTGTTTTCATACATGGATCCCATCTGAGATTTCATGGCTTCTAGACATTTTGCGGAATCCGGGCTCATCATCGCTTCCTCATAGTTCGTAGGTTCATCATGGTCAAGTAACATGACTTCCAGAATAGGATTACCGTACCACTCTGGTGCGGATCTTACTCTGGTAGACCTACGAGGTTCAGTAGAAACTTGATCTGAAGTTTCATGATCATTATCATTAGCTTCCTCACTAATTGGTGTAGTTGTCACAGGAACCGGTTCTCGTGATGAACTACTTTCCAATAAGGGAGTAGATACAGTTATCTCATCAAGTTCTACTTTCCTCCCACTCACTTCTTTCGAGAGAAACTCCTTCTCTAGAAAGGATCCATTCTTAGCAACGAATGTCTTGCCTTCGGATCTGTGATAGAAGGTGTACCCAATAGTCTCTTTTGGGTATCCGATGAAGACACATTTCTCCGATTTAGGTTCGAGCTTATCTGGTTGAAGTTTCTTCACATAAGCATCGCAGCCCCAAACTTTAAGAAACGACAACTATGGTTTCTTGCCAAACCATAGTTCATAAGGCGTCGTCTCAACGGATTTTGATGGTGCCCTATTTAACGTGAATGCGGTCGTCTCTAAAGCATAACCCCAAAATGATAGCGGTAAATCAGTAAGAGACATCATAGATCGCACCATATCAAGTAAAGTACGATTACGACGTTCGGACACACCATTTCGTTGTGGTGTTCCAGGTGGCGTGAGTTGCCAAACTATTCCACATTGTTTCAAGTGTAGGACAAACTCATAACTCAAATACTCTCCTCCACGATCAGATCGTAGAAACTTTATTTTCTTGTTACGATGATTTTCCACTTCACTCTGAAATTCTTTGAACTTTTCAAATGTTTCAGACTTGTGTTTCATCAAGTAGATATACCCATATCTGCTCAAATCATCTGTGAAGGTGAGAAAATAACGATACCCGCCGCGAGCCTCAACATTCATTGGGCCACAAACATCAGTATGTATGATTTCCAACAAATCAGTTGCTCGCTCCATAGTTCTGGAGAACGGCGTTTTAGTCATCTTGCCCATAAGGCACGGTTCGCAAGTACCAAGTGATTCATAATCAAGTGATTCCAAAAGTGCATCAGTATGGAGTTTCTTCATGCGCTTTACACCGATATGACCCAAACGGCAGTGCCACAAATAAGTTGCACTATCATTATTAACTCTGCATCTTTTGGTTTCAACACTATGAATATGTGTATCACTACTATCGAGATTTAATAAAAATAGACCACTCTTCAAGGGTGCATGACCATAAAAGATATTACTCATATAAATAGAACAACGATTATTCTCTGATTTAAATGAATAACCGTCTCGCATCAAACAAGATCCAGATATAATGTTCATGCTCAACGCTGGCACCAAATAACAATTATTCAGGTCTAAAACTAATCTCGAAGGTAGATGTAGAGGTAGCATGCCGACCGCGATCACATCGACTTTGGAACCGTTTCCCATGCGCATCGTCACCTCGTCCTTGGCCAGTGCTTGCTTATTCCGTAGTCCCTGTTTCGAGTTGCAAATATTAGCAACAGAACCAGTATCAAATACCCAGGTGCTACTATGAGCTCTAGTTAGGTACACATCAATAACATGTATATCACATATACCTTTGTTCACTTTGCCATCCTTCTTATCCGCCAAATACTTGGGGTAGTTTCGCTTCCAGTGACCAGTCTGCTTGCAGTAGAAGCACTCAGTTTCAGGCTTAGGTCCATACTTGGGTTTCTTCTCTTGAGCAGCAACTTGCTTGCTGTTCTTCTTGAAGTTCCCCTTCTTCTTCCCTTTGCCCTTTTTCTTGAAACTAGTGGTCTTGTTGACCATCAACACTTGATGCTCCTTCTTGATTTCTACCTCCGCAACTTTTAGCATTGTGAAGAGCTCGGGAATAGTCTTGTTCATCCCTTGCATATTATAGTTCATCACAAAGCTCTTGTAGCTTGGTGGCAGTGATTGGAGAATTTTGTCAATGGCGCTATCATCCGGAAGATTAACTCCCAGTTGAATCAAGTGATTATTATACCCAGACATTTTGAGTATATGTTCACTGACAGAACTATTCTCCTCCATCTTGCAGCTGTAGAACTTATTGGAGACTTCATATCTCTCAATCCGGGCATTTGCTTGAAATATTAACTTCAACTCCTGGAACATCTCATATGCTCCATGACGTTCAAAACGTCGTTGAAGACCCGGTTCTAAGCCGTAAAGCATGGCACACTGAACTATAGAGTAGTCATCAGCTTTGCTCAGCCAGACGTTCTTAACATCGTCAGTTGCATCAGCAGCAGGCCTGGCACCCAGCGGTGCTTCCAGGACGTAACTTTTCTGTGCAGCAATGAGGATAACCCTCAGGTTACAGACCCAGTCCATGTAATTGCTACCATCATCTTTCAACTTTGCTTTCTCAAGGAACGCATTAAAATTCAACGGAACAACAGCACGAGCCATCTATCTACAAACAAACATAGACAAGCAAAATACTATCAGGTACTAAGTTCATGATAAATTTAAGTTCAATTAATCATATTACTTAAGAACTCCCACTTAGACAGACATCTCTCTAGTCATCTAAGTGATCACGTGATCCAAATCAACTAAACCATAACCGATCATCACGTGAGATGGAGTAGTTTTCAATGGTGAACATCACTATGTTGATCATATCTACTATATGATTCACGCTCGACCTTTCGGTCTCCGTGTTCCGAGGCCATATCTGCATATGCTAGGCTCGTCAAGTTTAACCTGAGTATTCCGCGTGTGCAAAACTGTCTTGCACCCTTTGTAGATGGACGTAGAGCTTATCACACCCGATCATCACGTGGTGTGTGGGCACGACGAACTTTGGCAACGGTGCATACTCAGGGAGAACACTTCTTGATAATTTTAGTGAGAGATCATCTTAAAATGCTACCGTCAATCAAAGCAAGATAAGATGCATAAAGGATAAACATCACATGTAATCAATATAAGTGATATGATATGGCCATCATCATCTTGTGCTTGTGATCTCCATCTTCGAAGGACCGTCGTGATCACCATCGTCACCGGCGCGACACCTTGATCTCCATCGTAGCATCGTTGTCGTTACCCCATCTATTGCTTCTACGACTATCACTACCGCTTAGTGATAAAGTAAAGCAATTACAGGGCATTTGCATTTCATACAATAAAGCGACAACCATATGGCTCCTGCCAGTTGCCGATAACTTCGGTTACAAAACATGATCATCTCATACAATAAAATATAGCATCACGTCTTGACCATATCACATCACAACATGCCCTGCAAAAACAAGTTAGACGTCCTCTACTTTGTTGTTGCAAATTTTACGTGGCTGCTACGGGCTTTAGCAAGAACCGTTCTTACCTACGCATAAAAACCACAACGATAGTTCGTCAAGTTGGTGCTGTTTTAACCTTCGCAAGGACCGGGCGTAGCCACACTCGATTCCGCTAAAGTGAGAGAGACAGACACCCGCCAGCCACCTTTAAGCACGAGTGCTCGCAACGGTGAAACCAGTCTCGCGTAAGCGTAATGTCGGTCCGGGCCGCTTCATCTCACAATACCGCCGAACCAAAGTATGACATGCTGGTAAGCAGTATGACTTGTATCGCCCAAAACTCACTTGTGTTCTACTCGTGCATATAACATCAACGCATAAAACCAGGCTCGGATGCCACTGTTGGGAAACGTAGTAATTTCAAAATTTTCCTATGCACACGCAAGACCATGGTGATGGCATAGCAACGAGAGGGGACAGTGTTCGTCCACGTACCCTTGTAGACCGTAAGCGGAAGCGTTATGACAACGCGGTTGATGTAGTCGTACGTCTTCACGATCAGACCGATCCAAGCACCGAACGTACGGCACCTCCGAGTTCAGCACACGTTTAGCTCGATGACGATCCCCGGGCTCCGATCCAGCAAAGCTTCGAGGATGAGTTCCATCAGCACGACGGCGTGGTGACGATGATGATGTTCTACCGGCGCAGGGCTTCGCCTAAACTCCGCGACGATATGACCGAGGTGGAATATGGTGGAGGGGGGCACCGCACACGGCTAAGGAACGATCCGTAGATCAACTTGTGTGTCCTGGGGTGCCCCCCTGCCCCCGTATATAAAGGAGGGAGGGGGGAGGCCGGCCGGCCCTTGTGGGCGCGCCAAGGAGGAGGAGTCCTCCTCCTAGTAGGAGTAGGACTCCCCCTTTCCTACTCCTACTAGGAGGGGAAAGGAAGGGGGAGAGGGGGGAAGGAGAGAGGGGGGCGCCGCCCCCCCTCCTAGTCCAATTCGGACCAGAGGGAGAGGGGGCGTGCGGCCCACCCTGGCCGCCCCTCTCTCTTTCCACCAAGGCCCATGTGGCCCATTATCTCTCCCGGGGGGGTTCCGGTAACCCTCAGGCCCTCCGGTTTTCTCCGAAAATGTCCGGAACACTTCCGGTGTCCGAATATAGTCGTCCAATATATCAATCTTTATGTCTCAACCATTTCGAGACTCCTCGTCATGTCTGTGATCACATCCGGGACTCCGAACAAACTTCGGTACATCAAAAGTTATAAACTCATAATAAAACTGTCATCGTAACGTTAAGCGTGCGGACCCTACGGGTTCGAGAACTATGCAGACATGACCTAGAACCATTCTCGGTCAATAACCAATAGCGAGACCTGGATGACCATATTGGTTCCTACATATTCTACGAAGATCTTTATCGGTCAAACCGCATAACAACATACGTTGTTCCCTTTGTCATCGGTATGTTACTTGCCCGAGATTTGATCGTCGGTATCCAATACCTAGTTCAATCTCGTTACCGGCAAGTCTCTTTACTCGTTCTGTAACACATCATCTTATAACTAACTCATTAGTAACAATGCTTGCAAGGCTTAGGTGATGAGTATTACCGAGAGGGCCCAGAGATACCTCTCCGACAATCGGAGTGACAAAACCTAATCTCGAATTATGCCAACCCAACATGTACCTTCAGAAACACCTGTAGAGCACCTTTATAATCACCCAGTTACGTTGTGATGTTTGGTAGCACACAAAGTGTTCTTCCGGTAAATGGGAGTTGCACAATCTCATAGTTGCAGGAACTTTATAAGTCATGAAGAAGGCAATAGCAATATACTAAACGATCAAGTGCTAGGCTAACGGAATGGGTCATGTCAATCACATCATTATCCTAATGATGTGATCCCATTAATCAAATAACAACACATGTCTATGGTTAGGAAACATAACCATCTTTGATTAATGAGCTAGTCAAGTAGAGGCATACTAGTGACTTTATGTTTGTATATGTATTCACACATGTATCATGTTTCCGGTTAATACAATTCTAGCATGAATAATAAACATTTATCATGATATGAGGAAATAAATAATAACTTTATTATTGCCTCTAGGGCATATTTCCTTCACAAAAGTGATTGTTTCTAAAAATGGGTTCTTTCTTGAGGAAAAGTTTCTCTCGAAAGAATTGAGTGGGAGGATGGTGGAGACTTGATGAGGTTATTAAACCTTCACTTCAACTAGTGTGTAGCAGGGCACAGGAAGTTGTTCCTATAGCGCCTACACCAATTGAAGTGGAAGTTGATGATATTGATCATTAAACTTCGGATCAAGTCACTACTAAAACTCGTAAGTTGACAAGGATACGTAGTACTCCAGAGTGGTACCTAATCCTGTCTTGGAGGTCATGTTGCTAGACAACAATGAACCTACGAGCTATGGAGAAGCGATGGTGGGCCCGGATTCCGACGAATGGCTCGAGGCCATAAAATCCGAGAGAGGATCCATGTATGAAAACAAAGTATAGACTTTGGAAGAACTACTTGATGGTCGTAAGGATGTTGGGTACAGATGGATTTTAAAAGGAAGATGGACAATGATGGTAAGTATCACCATTAAGAAAACTCGACTTGTTGTTAAGATGTTTTCCGACAAGTTCAAGGAGTTGACTGCGATGAGACTTTCTCATTCATAGCGATGCTAAGAGTCTGTTGGAATTATATTAGCAGTCACTGCATTATTTATGAAATCTTGCAGATAGGATGTCAAAACATTGTTTCTTCGACGATTTTTTTGAGGAAAGGTTGTATGTGATACAACCAGAAGGTTTTGACAATCCTGAAAGATGCTAACAAGTATGCAAAGCTCCAGCAATCCTTCTAAGGACTGGAGTAAGCATCTCAGAGTTGGAATATACGCTTTGATGAGATGATCAAAGATTTTGGGTTTATACAAAGTTTATGAGAAACTTGTATTTCGAAAGAAGTGAGTGGGAGCACTATAGAATTTCTGCTGAGTATATGTTGTTGACAAATTGTTGATCAGAAATGATGTAGAGTTTCTGGAAAGCATATAGGGTTATTTGAAAAGTGTTGTGCAATGGAAAACCTGGATTGAGCTACTTGAACATTGAGCATCAAGATCTATAAGGATAGATCAAAATTGCTTAATAGTACTTTTAAACGAACACATTGTTGGGGAACGTAGCAGAAATTCAAAATTTTCTACGCATCACCAAGATCAATCTATGGAGATTCTAGCAACAAGAGAGGGAGAGGATGAGTGCATCTTCATACCCTTGAAGATCGCGATGCGGAAGCGTTACAAGAACGCGGATGAGGGAGTCATACTCGCGGCGATTCAAATCGCGGAAGATCCGATCTAACGCCGAAAGGATGGCGCCTCCGCGTTCAACACACGTACAGAACGGGGACGTCTCCTCCTTCTTGATCTAGCAAGGGGAGAGGATAAGTTGAGGGAGAGCTCCGGCAGCACGACGGTGTGGTGGTGGAGCTTGCAGTTCTCCGGCAGGGCTTCGCCAAGCACTACCGAGGAGGAGGTGGAGTTGGAGAGGGGGAGGGCTGCGCCAGGGGCAAGGGTGAAGCTCCCATGCGCCTCCCCACTGTATATAGGGGTGGGGGGCTGGTTTCTTGCCCTCCAAGTCCATTGGGGCGTTGGCAAAGGTGAGAGGAAAGAAATCCCATCATTTCCTTCCCCACTGATTGTTATCCCCCTTTTTTAGGGATATTGATCTTATCCCTTCGGGATATGATCTTATTCCTTCTAAGGGGGGATCTTGGTGCACCTTGACCAGGGGTGTGGGGCCTTGCCCCCAGTACCCACGTTCATGTGGGTCTCCCCATGCAGGTGGGCCCCACTCCGGAACCTTCTAAAACCTTCCCGGTACAATACCGAAAAACCCCAAACATTTTCCGGTGGCCAAAATAGGACTTCCCATATATAAATCTTTACCTATGGACCATTCCGAAACTCCTCATGACATCCAGGATCTCATCCGGGACTCTGAACAACATTCGGTAACTGCACACTAATTCCCATAACAACTCTAGCGTCACCGAACCTTAAGTGTGTAGACCCTACGGGTTCGGGAATCATACAGACATGACCGAGACAGCTCTTTGGCCAATAACCAACAGCGAGATCTGGATACCCATGTTGGCTCCCACATGTTCCATGATGATCTCATCGGATGAACCACGATGTCAAGGATTCAAGAAATCCCGTATACAATTCCCTTTGTCAATCGGTACGTTACTTGCCCGAGATTCGATCGTCGGTATCCCAATACCTCGGTCAATCTCGTTACCAGCAAGTCACTTTAGTCGTTACGTAATGCATGATCCCGTGACTAACTACTTAGTCACATTGAGCTCATTATGATGATGCATTACCGAGTGGGCCCAGAGATACCTCTCCATCATCGAAGTGACAAACCCCAGTCTCGATTCGTGCCAACCCAACAGACATTTTCGGAGATACCTGTAGTGCACCTTTATAGCCACCCAGTTACATTGTGATGTTTGGTACACCCAAAGCATTCCTATGGTATCCGGGAGTTGCACAATCTCATGGTCTAAGGAAATGATACTTGACATTAGAAAAGCTCTCAGCAAATGAACTACACGATCTTGTGCTATGCTTAGGATTGGGTCTTGTCCATCACATCATTCTCCTAATGATGTGATCCTGTTATCAATGGCATCCAATGTCGATGGTCAGGAAACCATAACCATCTATTGATCAACGAGCTAGTCAACTAGAGGCTCACTAGGGACATGTTGTGGTCTATGTATTCACACATGTATTACGGTTTCCAGTTAATACAATTATAGCATGAACAATAGACAATTATCACGAACAAGGAAATATAATAATAACCATTTTATTATTGCCTCTAGGGCATATTTCCAACAGTCTCCCACTTGCACTAGAGTCAATAATCTAGTTCACATCATTATGTGATTGTAATGAATCCAACACCCATGGTGTTTGATCATATCTCGCTTGTGAGAGAGGTTTATTAGTCAACAGGTCTGAACCTTTCAGATCCGTGTGTGCTTTACAAATCTCTATGTCATCTTGTAGATGCAGCTTCCACGCGCTACTTGGAGCTATTCCAAACAACTGCTCTACTATACGAATCCAGTTTACTACTCAGAGTCATCCGGATTAGTGTCAAAGTTTGCATCGACGTAACCCTTTACGACAAACTCTTTTACCACCTCCATAATCAAGAAAATTCCTTAGTCAACTAGTTACTAAGGATAAGTTTGACCACTATCATGTGATCCATTCCTGGCTCACACTTGTACCCCTTGACTGACTCATGGCAATGCACACTTCAGGTGCGGTACATAGCATAGCATACTTTAGAGCCTACGTCTAAAGCATAGGGGACGACCTTCGTCCTTTCTCTCTCTTCTGCCGTGGTCAGGTCTTGAGTCTTACTCAATACTAACACAGCCAAGAACTCCTTCTTTGCTGATCTATTTTGAACTCCTTCAAAATCTTGTCACGGTATGTGTTCGTTTGAAAGTACTATTAAGCGATTTTGATCTATCCTTATAGATCTTGATGCTCAATGTTCAAGTAGCTTAATCCAGGTTTTCCATTGAAAAACACTTTTCAAATAACCCTATATACTTTGCGGAAACTCTACATCATTTCTGATCAACAATATGTCAACAACATATACTCATCAGAAATTCTATAGTGCTCCCACTCACTTCTTTGGAAATACAAGTTTCTCATAAACTTTGTATAAACCCAAAATCTTTGATCATCTCATCAAAGCGTATATTCCAACTCCGAGATGCTTACTCCAGTCCTTAGAAGGATTGCTGGAGCTTTGCATACTTGTTAGCATCTTTCAAGATTGTTAAAACCTTCTGGTTGTATCACATACAACCTTTCCTCAAAAAAATCGTCGAGGAAACAATGTTTTGACATCCTATCTGCAAGATTTCATAAATAATGCAGTAACTGCTAATATAATTCCAACAGACTCTTAGCATCGCTACGAATGAGAAAGTCTCATCGTAGTCAACTCCTTGAACTTGTCGGAAAACATCTTAACAGCAAGTCGAGCTTTCTTAATGGTGATACTTACCATCATTGTCCGTCTTCCTTTTAAAATCCATCTGTACCCAATAGCCTTATGACCATCAAGTAGGTCTTCCAAAGTCTATACTTTGTTTTCATACATGGATCCTCTCTCGGATTTTATGGCCTCGAGCCATTCGTCAGAATCCGGGCCCACCATCTCTTCTCCATAGCTCGTAGGTTCATTGTTGTCTAGAAACATGACCTCCAAGACAGGATTACGTACCACTCTGGAGTAGTACGTACCCTTGTCGACCTACGAGTTTTACTAGTGACTTGATCCGAAGTTTAATGATCAATATCATCAACCTCCACTTCAATTGGTGTAGGCGCTATAGGAACAACTTCTTGTGCCCTGCTACACACTAGTTGAAGTGACGGTTTAATAACCTCATCAAGTCTCCACCATCCTCCCACTCAATTCTCTCGAGAGAAACTTTTCCTCGAGAAAGGACCCGTTTTTAGAAACAATCACTTTTGCTTCCGGATCTGAAATAGGAGGTATACCCAACTGTTTTGGGTGTCCTATGAAGATGCATTTATCCGCTTTAGGTTCGAGCTTATTAGGCTAATACCTTTTTCACATAAGCGTCGCAACCCCAAACCTTTTAAGAAATGACAGCTTAGGTTTGTCTAAACCATAGTTCATACGGTGTCATCTCAATGGAATTGTGTGGTGCCCTATTAAAGTGAATGCGGTTGTCTCTAGTGCCTAACCCATAAACGATAGTGTTAATTCGATAAGAGACATCATGGTATGCACCATATCCAATAGGGTGCAGTTATGATGTTCGGACACACCATCACACTATGGTGTTCTAGGCGGTATTAGTTGTGAAACAATTTCCATAATGTCTTAATTGCATGCCAAACTCGTAACTCAGATATTCATCTCAATGATCATATCATAGACATTTTATCCTCTTGTCACGACGATCTTCAACTTCACTCTGAAATTACTTGAACCTTTCAATAATTCAGACTTGTGTTTCATCAAGTAAATATACTTAGCATCTACTCAAATCATCTGTGAAGTAAGAACATAACGATATCCACTGCGTGACTCAGCACTCATTGGACTGCACACATCAAAATGTATTACTTCCAACAAGTTGCTTTCTTGTTCCATCTCACTAAAAATGAGGCCTTTCAGTCATCTTGCCCATGTGGTATGATTTGCATGTCTCAAGTGATTCAAAACCAAGTGAGTCCAAACGATCCATCTGCATGGAATTTCTTCATGCGTACATACCAATAGACATGGTTCGCATGTCTCATACTTTTCAAAAATGGGTGAGTCCAAAGATCCAGTAACATGGAGCTTCTTCGTGCGTTTTATACCAGTATGAATCAAATGGCAGTGCCACAAGTAGGTGGTACTATCATTACTATCTTATATCTTTTGGCATGAACATGTGTATGACTACGATCGAGATTCAATAAACCATTCATTTTAGGTGAAAGACCATTGAAGGTATTATTCAAATAAACAGAGTAACCATTATTCTCCTTAAGTGAATAACCGTATTGCGATAAACATAATCCAATCATGTCTATGCTCAACGCAAATAACAATTATTTAGGTTTAACACCAATCTCGATGGTAGAGGGAGTATGCGATGCTTGATCACATTAACCTTGGAAACACTTCCAACACATATCGTCATCTCACCTTTAGCTAGTCTCCGTTTATTCCGCAGCTTTTGTTTCGAGTTACTAACACTTAGCAACTGAACCGGTATCTAATACCCTGGTGCTACTAGGAGTACTAGTGAAGTACACATTAATATAATGTATATCCAATATACTTCTGTCAACCTTGCCAGCCTTCTTATCTACCAAGTATCTAGGGTAGTTCTGCTTCAGTGATTGCTCCCCTCATTACAGAAGCACTTAGTCTCGGGTTTGGGTTCAACCCTGGGTTTCTTCACTAGAGCAGCAACTGATTTGCCGTTTCATGAAGTATCCCTTCTTGCCCTTGCCCTTTCTTGAAACTAGTGGTTTTACTAACCATCAACAATTGATGCTCCTACTCGATTTCTACTTTCACGGTGTCAAACATAGCGAATAGCTCAAGGATCATCATATCTATCCCTGATATGTTATAGTTCATCATGAAGCTCTAGTAGCTTGGTGGCAATGACTTTGGAGAAACATCACTATCTCATCTGGAAGTTTAACTCCCACTCGATTCAAGTGATTGTAGTACTCAGACAATCTGAGCACATGCTCAACGATTGAGCTTTTCTCTCTTAGTTTGTAGGCTAAGAAACTCGTCGGAGGTCTCATATTTCTTGACGTGGGCACGAGCCTGAAATCCCAATTTCAGCCCTTGGAACATCTCATATGTTCCGCGACGTTTCAAAAACGTCTTTGGCGCCACAATTCTAAACCGTTTAACATTACTGAATGATGCGGAGTGATACTTTGACATAATTTCAATGTAAATCTTCTTACTTGTGATATGAATATTCAGATCCAAAATATTCAAGACAAAAGTTCATAGGGCCAATTCCAGTTCTGCCCCTAACTTGAACCCACTACTCAGTTTTGCCCCTAATTTTGGGGTATGCTCAGTTTTGCCCCTCTGCCGTTAGTGCCACTTATGGAAATGCCCCTCCGAGCCGTTACCGTCTAGTCAAAGGGCGTTGACCGTTTTCTGGGCGTCTACTGGACATTTTTGCCCCTGGAAAAAAATAAAACAGAAATTAAAAAATAAAAGAGAAAGGACACGCTTACCTTTTGGCCCAGGATGGCCCAGCGAGGCCAGCCCACTGGCTGGTCATCCTCCCCCTCTGCCAAGGCCGAGGGCATGTCGCTCACGTGCTCACCTGAGCATCGCCGCTCCCGTGGCCAATGTCGTCGAGAGGCCGCACCGCCATGTCCCCGATGCCCGCCGTCAAGCTGGGAATCACCACGCCGAAGATTGATACGTCGGGTGCAATTCAACTTCTCAACCGAAGCCATCTCCGCCGGATCTGTCCATCGGCCGCCATCTTCGATTCGCCGTCGTCCGTGATCCCCTGACGCTAAGTTACCGTTCCTGAGATCCATATGTCATCGTGGATCTTCCAGACAACTCGCCGATGAGCTCCTCTTCGTACAGCCCCCTCCTCACGGCACCTTGCTCCGGCGGCCGTAGACGGGGTACATGTGCTCGCCATCGGGCCTCGGGAGTCCTTTCTACCACTCTGGCATGCACCCGGTGAGGCCTTGTTCCCAGTGCCTTCTATCCCCTCTCCCCCGTGCCTTCCAGCCCCTCTGCCACCATGCTTCGACCGGCGCCGCCGCTGGCCTCGGCCATGGCCGACACTCCGGCCGTCCCTGCTCGTCCTGCCACTTCAGTTCGAGTCCGAGCAAGCCCAGGCGTGCGCGCAGGATGAAATAAACGCCGTTTTGGTCGCCGGACAGGGCTCCCATGCCCTCTGCCGTGGCTCGCCGGCGGCTTAACGCTGATGGTTTGAGTTTTTCTTTTTTTTCTTTTTTTTGTGATGGGTCCACATGTAAGTGAGTGAGAGAGTGGATATGGTTTTTATTTTTGTTTTTCTTCAGTGGGTCCCACCTGTAAGTGACACATGTAGTCAGGGGCAAAATGTCCAACAAACGCCCAGATAGCGGTCAACACCCTTTGACTGGACGGTAACGGCTCGGAAGGGCATTTCTATAAGTGACACTAATGGCAGAGGGGCAAAACTGAGCATACCTAAAAATTAGGGGCAAATCTGAGTAGTGGGTTCGAGTTAGGGGCACAGATGTAAATGTCCCAAGTTCATATTGACACAAAAATAATAATACTTCAAGCATACTAACTAAAGCAATCATGTCTTCTCAAAATAGCATGGCAAAAGAAAGTTCATCCCTACAAAATCATATAGTTAGGCTATGCTTCATTTTCGTCACACAAAGATGCTCCCAACTTCCATACCCTCGATGACAAGCCAAGCAATTGTTTCATACTTAAATAATCTCAAACTTTTTCAACCTTCACGCAATACATGAGCGTGAGCCATGGATATAGCACTATGGGTGGAATAGAATATGATGATGGGGATTGTGTGGAGAAGACAAAAAGGAGAAAGTCTCACATCGACGAGGATAATCAACGGGCTATGGAGATGCCCATCAATTGATGTCAACATGAGGAGTAGGGATTGCCATGCAACGGATGCACTTGAGATATGAATGCTCAACAAAAGAAAACTAGTGGGTGTGCATCCAACTCACTTGCTCACGAAGACCTAGGGCATTTGAGGAAGCCCATCGTAGGAATATACAAGCCAAGTTCTATAATGAAAAATTCCCACTAGTATAAAAAGACAACTTATGAGACTCACTACATGAGGAAAAAGGTGCTACTTTGAAGCACAATATATGAGACTCACTACATGAAGAACAAGGTGCTACTTTCAAGCACAAGTGTGGAAAAAGAGATAGTAGCATTGCCCCCTTTTTTTATTTTCTTTTTTTGGGCCTTTCTTCTTTTTATTTTTATTTGGGCAATGCTCTAATAATGATGATCATCACACTTCTATTGGTTACAACATAAGGATTACAACTCGAAACTTAGAACAAGATATGACTCTATATGAATGCCTCCGGCGGTATACCGGGATGGTGCAATGAATCAAGAGTGACATGTATGAAAAATAATGCATGGTGGCCTTGCCACAAATACGATGTCAACTACATGATCATGCAATGGCAATATGATAAAAGTAATGTATGTCATGATGATGATGATGGAAGTTGCATGGAAATATATCTCGGAATGGCTATGGAAATGCCATAATAGGTAGGTATGGTGGCTGTTTTGAGGAAGATATAAGGAGGTTTATGTGTGATAGAGCGTATCGTATCACGGGATTTGGATGCACCGGCGAAGTTTGCGCCAACTCTCAAAGTGAGAAAGGGCAATGCACGGTACCGAAGAGGCTAGCAAAGGTGGAAAGGTGAGAGTGCGTATAATCCATGGACTCAACATTAGTCAAAAGAACTCATATACTTATTGCAAAAATTTAGAAGTCATCAAAAATTCAAGTATTACACGCACGCTCCTAGGGGGATATATTGGTAGGAAAAGACCATCGCTCGTCCCCGACCGCCACTCATAAGGATGCACAAGCCAGGTACACTTCATGTTTCAAATTTGTTACATAACTTTAACCATACGTGCATGCTACGGGACTTGCAAACTTCAACACAAGTATTTATCAAATTCATAATCACCCAACTAGCATGACTTTGATATTATCACCTCCATATCTCAAAACAATTATCAAGCATCAAACTTATCTTAGTATTCAATTCACTCAAAAGAAAGTTTCACATATCTTGAACACCAAGTATATTAACATTAAGCAAATTACCATGCTATTAAAGACTCTCAAAATAATCTAAGTGAAGCATGAGAGATCAATAGTTTCTTTAAAACAAATCCACCACCGTGCTCTAAAAGATCTAAGTGAAGCACTAGAGCAAAAATTGCCACGCTCAAAAGATATAAGTGAAGCACTATGAGCAAAACTATCAAGCTCAAAAGATATAAGTGAAGCACATAGAGTATTCTAACAAATTCCAATTCATGTATGTCTCTCTCAAAAAGATGTGTACAGCAAGGATGATTGTGGTAGACTAACAAGCAAAGACACAAATAATACAAGACGCTCCAAGCAAAACACATATCATGTTGGTGAATAAAAATATAGCTCCAAGTAAATTACCGATGGAAGTGGACGAAAGAGGGGATGCCTTCCGGGGCATCCCCAAGCTTTGAATTTTTGGTGTCCTTGGATTATCTTGGGGGTGCCATGGGCATCCCCAAGCTTAGGCTTTTGCCACTCCTTGTTCCATAATCCATCAAAAGAATTCACCCAAAACTTGAAAACTTCACAACACAAAACTCAACAGAAATCTCATGAGCTCCGTTAGAGAAATAAAACAAAAGACTACTTCAAGGTACTGTAATGAACTCATTCTTTATTTATATTGGTGTTAAACCTACTGTATTCCAACTTCCCTATGGTTTATAAACTAATTTACTAGCCATAGATTCATCAAAATAAGCAAACAACACACGAAAAACAGAATCTGTCAAAAACAGAACAGTCTGTAGCAATCTGTAACTAATGCAAACTTATGGAACTCTAAAAATTCTACCAAAATAGAAAGTCCTGGACAATTTCTTTATTGATCAGCAGCAAAAACAATCAACACAAAAGAACGTTCCTGTGATTTAACAAAATTATATTCGTGCGTGCAAAGTTTCTGTTTTTCCAGCAGAATCAAATCAACTATCATCGTAGGTTATCCTATAGGTCCTACTTGGCACAAGCACTAATTAAAAGACAAAACCACATTTAAACAGAGGCTAGATGGATTATTTATTCCTAAACAGAAGCAAAAACAAAAAACACAAAATAAAATTGGGTAGCCTCCCAACAAGCACTATCGTTTAACGCCCCTAGCTAGGCATAAAAGCAAGGATAGATCTAGGTATTGCCATCTTTGGTAGGCAATCCATAAGTGGCTCTCATGATAGATTCATATGGTAATTTTATTTTATTTCTAGGGAAGTGTTCCATACCCTTCTTTAAGGGAAATTGGAATCTAATATTCCCTTCCTTCATATCAATAATTGCACCAATCGTTCTAAGGAAAGGTCTACCAAGAATAATAGGACATGAAGGATTGCAATCTATATCAAGAACGACAAAATCTACGGGCATATAATTCCTATTTGCAACAATAAGAACATCATTAATTCTTCCCATAGGCTTTTTAATAGTGGAATCCGCAAGATGGAAGTTTAGAGAGCAATCATCAAAATCACGGAAATCTAGCAAATCACATAAAGTTTTGGGAATAGTAGAGACACTAGCACCCAAATCACATAAAGCATGAAACTCAAAATCTTTGATTTTAATTTTAATAGTAGGTTCCCACTCATCATAGAGTTTTCTAGGGATAGAAACTTTCAACTCAAGTTTTTTTTCATAAGATTGCATCAAAGCATCAACAATATGTTCGGTAAAGGCCTTATTTTGACTATAAGCATGAGGAGATTCTAGCACGGATTGCAACAAGGAAATACAACCAATCACAGAGCAATTTTCATAATTAAATTCCTTGAGATCTAAAATAGTGGGTTTAGCAACATCACGGTTTTTATTTATTTCAATCCCACTTTCATCAATTTCATCATCAAGATCTAGAAACTCCGAATTCTTAGAACGCCTTCTAGGTAAAGGAAGATAATCTTCAGATTCATCAAGATTCATATTGCAAAACAAAGATTTAATGGGGGACACATCAATAACTTTTAGATCTTCATCTTGATTTTCATAGGAATTGGAGGAACACGCTTTAATAAAGTCATCTTTGGAAGCACGCATCCTAGCGGTTCTTTCCTTGCACTCATCAATGGAAATTCTCATGGCTTTGAGAGACTCATTGATATCATGCTTAGGAGGAATAGATCTAAGCTTTAAAGAATCAATTTGAAGAGAAATTCTATCAACGTTCCTAGCCAAATCATCAACTTTAAGCAATTTCTCTTCAAACAAAGCATTAAAATTCTTTTGTGAATTCATAAACTCTTTAACACTACTCTCAAATTCAGAGGGCATCTTATTAAAATTTCCATAAGAGTTGTTGTAGGAATTTCCATAATTATTAGAAGGATTACTAGGGTAAGGCCTAGGATTAAAATTCCGTCTATAAGCGTTGTTTCCAAAACTATTCCTACCAACAAAATTCACATCCATAGATTCATTATTATTCTCAAGCAAAGTAGATAAAGGCATATCATTGGGATCAAGAGGAGTATTTTTAGGAGCAAACATCTTCATAAGTTCATCCATCTTTTCACTCAAAACAATGATTTCTTCTATAGCATGCACTTTTTTACTAGAAGATCTTTCGGTGTGCCATTGAGAATAATTAGCCATAATATTATCAAGCAATTTGGTAGCATCCCCTAACGTAATTTCCATAAACGTGCCTCCCGCGGCCGAATCTAAAAGATTTCTAGAAGCAAAATTCAATCGGGCATAGAAATTTTGTATGATCATCCATAAATTCAAACCATGAGTAGGGCAATTGCGACACCAGAAAAGAGCTCGATGTCTACTACACAACCTTCTTCTTGTAGACATTGTTGGGCCTGCAAGTGCATAGGTGAAAGATCGATGATGTCGCCTAGAGGGGGGTGAATAGGCATTTTAAAATAATTACGGTTTAGGCTTGAACAAATGCGGAATAAACCTAACGGTTAATTTGTCAAGAACAAAACCTACAACACCTAGGCTCACCTATGTGCACCAACAACTTATGCTAAGCAAGGTAAGCAACTATGTGATAGCAAGATATATGACAAAGAACAATATGGCTATCACAAAGTAAAGTGCATAAGTAAAGGGCTCGGGTAAGAGATAACCGAGGCATGCGGAGACGACGATGTATCCCGAAGTTCACACCCTTGCGGATGCTAATCTCTGTTTGGAGCGGTGTGGAGGCACAATGCTCCCCAAGAAGCCACTAGGGCCACCGTAATCTCCTCACGCCCTCGCACAATGCAAGATGCCATGATTTCACTAAGGGACCCTTGAGGGCGGTCACCGAACCCGTACAAATGGCAACCCTTGGGGGCGGTCACAGAACCCATACACTTTGGCAACCCTTGGGGGCGGTCACCGGTACCCGTCAAATTGCTCGGGGCGACCTCCACAACCTAATTGGAGACCCCGATGCTTGCCCGGAGCTTTACACCACAATGATTGAGCTCCAAACACCACCAACCGTCTAGGGCGCCAAAGCACCCAAGAGGAACAAGCTCTAGGGTGCCCAAACACCCAAGAGTAATAAGCTTCTCAAACTTCACTTCCACGTATCACCGTGGAGAACTCAAACCGACGCACAAATGCAATGGCAAGGGCACACAGAGTACCCAAGTCCTTCTCTCTCAAATCCCACCAAAGCAACTAATGCTAGGGAGGAAAGTAAGAGGAAGAACAAGAAGGAGAACACAAAGAACTCCAAGATCTAGATCCAAGGGGTTCCCCTCACATAGAGGAGAAGGTGATTGGTGTAAGTGTGGATCTAGATCTCCTCTCTCTTTTCCCTCAAAAACTATCAAGAATCTATGGAGGGATTGAGAGTTAGGAAGCTCAAAGAAGGTCAACAATGGGGCAAAAACGAGCTCAAGAGATAAGGAACCATTGGGGAAGAAGACCCCCTTAAATAGGTCCCCACGAATCTGCCCGTTATGTGCAGAAAGCTGTAGGACCGGTACAACCGGTGCATGAACCGGTACGACCGGCCAAAGCAGAGGAAAAACCAACCTGGGAAAAGCTCTAAGCGGTACAACAGCTTGGGGAACCGGTAGTACCGGTTAAACCGGTAAAACCGGTCAACAAATGCCCAAGAACCGCTCCAAAACAGAAACTAGTCCGGTGGTAGAGCGGTACATGGCCGGAACAACCTCCGGACCAATTCTGGAGCGGTACAACCGCTCCAAACACCGGTTGTACCGGTCAACCGGTACCACCTCTTAAGGGGCGGTACAACCTCTCTATGTAAAACATGCAATATCAAAACAGCCACAACTTTCGCATACGAGCTCCGAATTCGATGAAACCAAGTTTGTTGGAAAGCTAGCAACAAGGGCTAACACAATCTTGATAGAAATATCCATAAGAAGCAAATGAGAAAATGCCCATAAGAAAATGGTGAGAACCCTTCCTTGGATAAGACCAGTGAAACCTCCAACACCGAAAACATCATAGAAGACGCATGCGAACTCCGTTTTCGATGAACTCAAGCTTGTCATCAAGATGACCATAGGCTCTATGACCCACAAAGAGAACCAAACAATAACCAAGAAACATGATGCAAGGATGCAATGGTTTGAGCTCTCTACTAACGATACGATCAAGCTACCAACTTGAGAGCCCCCCTTGATAGTACGGCAAACGATCCTATAACCCGGTCTCCCAACTACCACCACGAGACCGGTAAAAGAGAAAACCTATCAAGGGCAAACCTTTGCCTTGCACATGGTCCACTTGAGCTAGATGATGACGATCTTGACTCCCTCAAGTTAGACCACCTTTCTTGATTGCGTTGGCTCGATGAAGACTAGATGATTGCTCCCCCATAGTCCACTATGGGTGAGCCTCTCTTAGGCACATCTTCACAAGACCATTGACACCACAAAGGATGGCAAGATTCAAGCACTTGATCTCTTCGTGATGCTCCACTTGAACTTGCACACGGCGATCATGATGACGATCACCACTTGATGTCATCCTTTCCATGGGTTGTATGATATCTTCCTCTTGACGCAAGCCCATGGACACGTACCTAACCCCACATAGAACTCTCACATAGACCATGGGTTAGTACACAAAGTGCAATGGACAATGCTTACCATACCATGGGATCACTTGATCCCTCTCGATACATCTTCTATGCTTTGTGAGTTGATCAACTTGATTCACTCTTGACTTAGTCTTGATCAACCTTGAATCTTTCCAACTCTCTTCATTTGGATGATGTCTTGAAGGTAAACATGAATGATCACACAATCTTCTTCTTCAAGACATGCTTGCAATAAACTCAACACTCACATGACCAATCTTTGGATAATTCCTTAATAGCACCTTGGTCAACCCATAAACTCCTTGAAACCAACACATGGACTTCAAGAAAAGCCTATGGACAAAACCTTCAAATATAACTCAAGGCAACCATTAGTCCATAGAGATTGTCATCAATTACCAAAACCAAACATGGGGGCACCGCATGTTCTTTCAATCTCCCCCATTTTGGTAATTGATGACAATCACTTTCAAGAGAGTTTATATAAGGAATTATGCATCACCATGCAATGCAACAACCAATAGTGCATGCGAATGAGATGCAAATGCTAAGGAACAAAACCAAAGCAAGAGGAGACAACTCTCTAAACTTCTCCACAAAACTCTCTGAAACTTCTCCCCCATTGGCATCGATTGCCAAAATGGGCTAAAAGCTTAGAAGGCCAATATAAAATGTGTTCCTCCATAAATTGTGTATTTCTCAACTAGAGAGTGGAATCCAATACACATATCTAACGGTAAATACTTGGAGGAAGACAAACTATATTGAGGCCCAAAGATTGCAAAAGGAAGATATGCCACAAAGACATAATCAAAGAGAGAAACAAGCAATCAAGCAACCAAAAGATACCAATTGAAGCAAGCTATCAAAAGATACCATTGAACCAACTAGGCCAATGATCCTACGAGCCACATGAATAAAGGATATTATGATAAGAGCGGAGCAGTGTTCTAAAGAAACTAGAGAAGCTCCCCATGATTTGTGCACATCAAGAATTTTTGTATTTGGATACAAAGTGCACAAAATAGGATCATAGCTCCCCCAAAATCAATAGAAACTTACAACAAGTGCAAGTGAGCATATAGGAAACTAAGCCTAGTACTTGCAACAAACACATGGTTGAGCAACAAGTAAGAGAGGCAACTTAAGAGTGGGCTCAACCAAAAAGATGTGTGTGACACAAGGCAATGCACTTGAGAAGACTAATGTACAGAAGAGCATTAAGCATCAACATAGTCTTGAAAGAATGAGGCACACGGTGCAAGGCCTATCATTCTCACACAACTGGCAAATGGGTTCACAAGCTTACTAATAAGCAGAAGAGAACCTATGCTTGTGACAACCTGTGGCGAACAAGAAAATGAAAGCCTCATCAAGACGAGGGATACCAATTAAGATGGCAAAGGCCTCGTCAAGACAAGCATGAGGAAAAAGATCTTCACCACAAAAGAGTGCATCAAGATGCAAGGAGATAAGACCCGCACTCAAGACAAGATCTTTCATGGAGCCACCAAAGAAATAACAAAAGAAAGACAAGGTGGACGTGAAAGAAAGGATATCATCTAGAGATGTAATTTCTCTCAGGTGTATAAGGTTCTAGGTAGATGAAATCATGATGATATATGTCTACAAAGAAGGATGTACACCCGACATAGTTACAACACGAAGGAATAAGATATCCAAAAGGAAGTCATACATATACCAATAAGATATTTGCTTGGAAGCATAGCACATGGCTAGATATGTTCTTATTGTATATAAATGAATTCCTACCACACAACCATCAAAGACATCACAACTAGCAACATGAGATCATTGTTGGGATGCTTTGAGAAAGAAAACAAGTATCACAAGATATGAAATGGACATCATGCCAAGATGCAACCTACACAAGGTTGAATGCAAGAGGGGAAAGCATGAATAGATAATTGTTACCGAGATATCATTGGAAGGATGTAGAAGATACCAATTGAAGGTAGATAGTAGTTCATTGATCATCCTAGCTTGACTCCAATATGCACATGGTGACAACACCTTCCTTGTGAGTGAGCCGAGCATCCAATGCATCTCCACTTGTTCCTAAAACAACAACACAAACAAAATGGTACCCAAACTCATTGGGACCAAAGAGTTAGAGAACCAACAATACATAGGACAAACTCCACATAGATGTGTGCATATAGATATGAAAATGAATCTCATGAACATCTCATCCAATTTGAGACTTGGTGGAGTTTCCCCTATATATTGGGTCAAAGAAAGAAAACATGCCAAAGGAACTACATGAAGTTAAAATGCATGCTCAAGACTTTCAAGAACCGATACCAAAATACAAAGAAATGCCAAGTGAAAAGGATACCAAATGGAGAAATCATCACTTGGAAAATAGCATTAAAGATACAACAAGGAATGAGATATCCATTGATACACACTAAATTAAAGATGTCAAACTCCCAAAGAGAGGATGGTTCCAAACAAACCAAGCTCTCAACAAAGTTTCATGATGGCACAAGGTACCAAAAGAAAACGGCTTGACTTCCACCAACACACACTTGATAAGGATCACAAGAAGAGTGTTCTAAATAAAATAGGATAGCTCCCCCACCAGTTGTGCACTATAGAGAATTTACTTTTGAATACAAAATGCACAAGGTGGGATCACCACTTTCACTATATCTAGAAAACAGTAGACAAGAACAAGAAATTAACACGATCCACAAGTGGTATGTAAGACAACGGGAGTTGACACAATTCTTGGCAAGAGAAAAGGCAAATAAAAACAAAAGCCAATGTAAAGATGATCAATAAGTTCTATACCACATAAGTGACTACCAATTGTCAAAAGACAAGAAGTATTTGGAAATAATTCCCGGTGGTAGATAACAAGGATATCCAACATCATCTTTACAACAAACATAAGCAAATTGCCACTTGTAGAGCTAACATGTCACCTAGGAACAATATAATTTACAATATCAATTCTAGGAGACAATATCTCAAATGTACACATTTTCTAGGCTTGTAATATGCACATAGCATATTACTCCCCCATAATGTGATACCAATAAGAACTTAACAAGAGGCAATAAGAGGATTCAACACAAGATAATCATTGGAATTTTTAGAATTTGAATTTCTCATGAGAGATGTACCACCTAGCGACTAGATAATCTTGTAATATCAATACTAGATGGTATTCCTCATGTACACACATTTATAGGATTGTGAGGTGCACAAAGCACATCACTCCCCCAAAATGGGATGTTCCATTAATCTCTCACATGAGCCAACTAGGATAGAAACAAGAAGCAAAAAGGCTCAACGCACGACACACACGTACATGATGTGCAAACCAACACACACATACTTGATTGCTTAAGATAAGCAAGTTGGAAGCACAACATATACAAACACATGCAAGGAACAAAACCAAAACATGCATAGGGGCAAGTAACTTTCAATGTAAACAATTTAAGTACAAGTTACCGCAAGGAGGCACATTGGATATAAGATAGAAACTTGACAACCCAATTGACTTGGCTTGAGAGAACAAGAATGATGAAGTCCCCTTAATTCTTCATAATGTAGCCAAGTCTCCAATGACCTCCAACAACACCTATTTATCAAGTTTGAGCTTGTTGGTCCCCAACCAAGTTGGGTCCTAAGAGGTTAGTCACAATAGGCTTGGCTACCCAAATGGTTCTTTTCTTGACACCACTTTGAGTACCAACAAACTTGGCAAACACATTGCCAACCTTATGTTTCCCAAGAGAATAGATATAATCAATAATAATTGGGTTGGATAAGTTACCACTAGTGCATGAAGAAGCGATGTGGCCTTTCTCACGACATAAGTAGCAACGTCTACTCTTCACTTTCTTCTCACTTGATTTCTCAACAAGAGAAGCATTAACTTGAGTCTTCTTGGGAAGAGGCCTTTCTTTAACTTGAGGTTGAGCATGAGATTGAACTTGTGCCCTCTTCCCTTGTTGCTTGACACTAATGGCCTTCTTCTTCAATGTGAAAGATCTAACATGATGCCCTTCGACTTTGCACTTGAAGCAAACAATCTTGGCCGAATTCTTGACTTGTTCTTGGCCCTTCCTTTTGTTCATCTTGGACTTCTTCTTCTTATTAGAGTTGAATCCAAGTCCACCTTTGTCATTGGGGGATTTTTTCACACTCAAGATATTATTGAGTGTGGATTTCCCTTGATGACTCTTTTCCAAGTCTTTCTTCAAAGAAGTGACTTGGGCCTTGAGCTCTTTGATTTCCTCTACATGGTTAGTCTCAGCACAAGTACTAGAGGAAGTATAAGCTTCATCATTAGAGCAACAAGGCAAGGAAAGCAATTCATCACAAGATGTACCAACATTGTGAGTAGATGAATTACAAGGACTAGCACATGGCAATATAATATTTTGACTAGAAATAGTCCTAGTATCCACATGAGGCTCACTAGATGTTACCTTAGCAATCATGGCCTCATGAGCTACCTTTAGCACATTATGGGATACTAGAAGATCATCATGAGAGCTCGAGAGCTTTTCATGGCTTTCTTCCAATTTCCCATAATTGCTAGATAGCACCTCAAGTTGAGCCCATAGCTCAACATTCTCCTTCAAAATGGATGCTTCACAAGTAATAGAGTTAGTAGCACAAGCATCATAATTTACAACAATATGAGAGGACAACTTGGCAAGCTCTTTTAAATAAGAAGCTTCAAGTTGGGCATGAGACTCGGTGAGTTTGATGAGCTCACCCTTGATGACCCTTGAGCCATTTTCGAGGTGCTCAAAATCCTCAAGGAGTCTAGCATGAGAAACTTCAAGCTTAGAATTTTTAGTTTTGAAATCATTGGCCACCTCAAGAGCTCTATCATGAGATTCCCTCACTCTAGATAATTCTAGATCAAAAGTCTCCTCAAGAGATTCAGAGGTGGTTTGTTCATGTTCAAGAGCTTGAGATAGCTCTGCGATCTCATTTGCGTAATCACGCCCATGAGCTTCCATTTTCTCAATGGTGGCCTCATGCTCCTCTAGATGAGATTCCAACTCCTCAATGTATTTCTTGCCATCAATGGCAACGGACATTATTTCCATGAAGTTGGAACGAGCAATTTTATTTTTATGAAGAGCTTTAAAAATCATTTCCCCCTTAGTTTTTAAGGAGGCAACATTATCATTCTCTTCATCATTAGCATCAACATCATCATCAAGAGACATATTGGGGTACAAAGTAGGAGATACCTTTGACGCCTTAGCCATAAGGCAAAAAGCAATAGATGATGATGTAGGATCCCTTGAGGCACCATTAGACACCACATCTTGTTCCATGGAGTGTTCGGTTTCCTCTACATTGTTAGCGCAACAACTCGAGGAAATACATGCATTTTTATCATGGCAACAAGATATAGCAAGCATATCATCATGAGATTTAGTGAAGCAATTTCTACATGATATGCAAGGACTATCAACACAAGCATGTGAAACACTTGGAGTGCTCGAAGTGCTAAAGTCCAAAGATGAAGCATTGCAATAAGAAAGTGATGAAGGATTATCAACAATAAGCCCACTATCATCATTGCAATGAACACCACTACTCACCGTGTCATTACCTTGTGGAAAACCACATGTAGGTGAAGTAGAAGAAGTTGAGAAAGGCAACACGGCCGGAGGTTGAGGGAGAACGATCATCCTTACAAATCTTGGACACACCATATTTATCTTGAAGATTTGTCCACAACTCATGAGCGTCCCAGAACGGCATGAGTTGAAATATAACTACATTGCTCAAAGCATCGAAAAGCACATTAGAAGCTTGAGCATTGAGATAAGAGTTTTTCTCATCCTCTAAAGATAATCTTTGGGGATCCTTTAGAGGAGAAAAACCCATATCTACAATTCGCTCTAAATTTGGGTCCATGACCCTAAAGTGATTAAGCATGCAAATTACCCAAACATCAAAATTTGTGCCATCAAAACTAAGAGTGTCAGAGAATCATAATCCCCTAGTCGACATCTTTACTCTCTAGGCAGTTAAGCCCAACAAAGAGAGACGAGGCTCTGATACCAATTGAAAGATCGAGGATGTAGCCTAGAGGGGGTGAATAGGCATTTTAAAATAATTAAGGTTTAGGCTTGAACAAATGCGGAATAAATCTAATGGTTAATTTGTCAAGCACAAAACCTACAACAACTAGGCTCACCTATGTGCACCAACAACTTATGCTAAGCAAGGTAAGCAACTATGTGATAGCAAGATATATGACAAAGAACAATATGGCTATCACAAAGTAAAGTGCATAAGTAAAGGGCTCGGGTAAGAGATAACCGAGGCACGCGGAGACGACGATGTATCCCGAAGTTCACACCCTTGCGGATGCTAATCTCCGTTTGGAGCGGTGTGGAGGCACAATGCTCCCCAAGAAGCCACTAGGGCCACCGTAATCTCCTCACGCCCTCGCACAATGCAAGATGTCGTGATTCCAATAAGGGACCCTTGAGGGCGGTCACCAAACCCATACAAATGGCGACCCTTGGGGGCGGTCACCGAACCCGTACACTTTGGCAACCCTTGGGGCGGTCACCGGTACCCGTCAAATTGCTCGGGGCGATCTCCACAACCTAATTGGAGACCCCGACGCTTGCCCGGAGCTTTACACCACAATGATTGAGCTCCAAACACCACCAACCGTCTAGGGCGCCAAAGCACCCAAGAGGAACAAGCTCTAGGGTGCCCAAACACCCAAGAATAATAAGCTTCCCAAACTTCACTTCCACGTATCACCATGGAGAACTCAAACCGACGCACAAATGCAATGGCAAGGGCACACAGAGTACCCAAGTCCTTCTCTCTCAAATCCCACCAAAGCAACTAATGCTAGGGAGGAAAGTAAGATGAAGAACAAGAAGGAGAACACAAAGAACTCCAAGATCTAGATCCAAGGGGTTCCCCTCACATAGAGGAGAAAGTGATTGGTGTAAGTGTGGATCTAGATCTCCTCTCTCTTTTCCCTCAAAAACTATCAAGAATCCATGGAGGGATTGAGAGTTAGCAAGCTCAAAGAAGGTCAACAATGGGGGCAAAAACGAGCTCAAGAGATAAGGAACCATTGGGGAAGAAGACCCCCTTAAATAGGTCCCCACGAATCTGCCCGTTATGTGCAGAAAGCTGTAGGACCGGTACAACCGGTGCACGAACCGGTACGACCGGCCAAAGCAGAGGAAAAACCAACCTGGGAAAAGCTCTAAGCGGCACAACAGCCTGGGGAACCGGTAGTACCGGTAAAACCGGTCAACAACCGCCCAAGAACCGGTCCAAAACAGAACTAGTCCGGTGGTAGAGCGGTACATGGCCGGAACAACCTCCGGACCAATTCTGGAGCGGTACAACCGCTCCAAACACCGGTTGTACCGGTCAACCAGTACCACCTCTCTACGGGGCGGTACAACCTCTCTATGTAAAACATGCAATATCAAAACAGCCACAACTTTCGCATACGAGCTCCGAATTCGATGAAACCAAGTTTGTTGGAAAGCTAGCAACAAGGGCTAACACAATCTTGATAGAAATATCAATAAGAAGCAAATGAGAAAATGCCCATAAAAAATGGTGAGAACCCTTCCTTGGATAAGACCAGTGAAACCTCCAACACCGAAAACATCATAGAAGACGCATGCGAACTCCGTTTTCGATGAACTCAAGCTTGTCATCAAGATGACCATAAGCTCTAAGACCCACAAAGAGAACCAAACAAGAACCAAGAAACATGATGCAAGGATGCAATGGTTTGAGCTCTCTACTAACGATACGATCAAGCTACCAACTTGAGAGCCCCCCTTGATAGTACGGCAAACGATCCTATAACCCGGTCTCCCAACTACCACCACAAGATCGGTAAAAGAGAAAACCTATCAAGGGAAAACCTTTGCCTTGCACATGGTCCACTTGAGCTAGATGATGACGATCTTGACTCCCTCAAGTTGGACCACCTTTCTTGATTGCTTGGCTCGATGAAGACTAGATGATTGCTCCCCCATAGTCCACTATGGGTGAGCCTGTCTTTGGCACATCTTCACAAGACCATTGACACCACAAAGGATGGCAAGATTCAAGCACTTGATCTCTTCGTGATGCTCCACTTGAACTTGCACACGGCAATCATGATGACGATCACCACTTGATGCCATCCTTTCCATGGGTTGTATGATATCTTCCTCTTGATGCAAGCCCGTGGACACGTACCTAACCCCACATAGAACTCTCACATAGACTATGGGTTAGTACACAAAGTGCAATGGACAATGCTTACCATACCATGGGATCACTTGATCCCTCTCGGTACATCTTCTATGCTTTGTGAGTTGATCAACTTGATTCACTCTTGACTTAGTCTTGATCAACCTTGAATCTTTCCAACTCTCTTCATTTGGATGATGTCTTGAAGGTAAACATGAATGATCACACAATCTTCTTCTTCAAGACATGCTTGCAATAAGCTCAACACTCACATGACCAATCTTTGGATAATTCCTTAATAGCACCTTGGTAAACTCATAAACTCCTTGAAACCAACACATGGACTTCAAGAAAAGCCTATGGACAAAACCTTCAAATATAACCCAAGGCAACCATTAGTCCATAGAGATTGTCATCAATTACCAAAACCAAACATGGGGGCATCGCATGTTCTTTCAACAGGTTTGTAGGACAGTAGCAAATTTCCCTCAAGTGGATGACCTAAGGTTTATCAATCCGTAGGAGGCGTAGGATGAAGATGGTCTCTCTGAAACAACCCTGCAACCAAATAACAAAGAGTCTCTTGTGTCCCCAACACACCCAATACAATGGTAAATTGTATAGGTGCACTAGTTCGGCGAAGAGATGAAGATACAAGTGCAAAATAGATAGTAGATATAGGTTTTTGTAATCTGAAATAATAAAAACAGCAAGGTAACGAGCGATAAAAGTGAGCGTAAACGGTATTGCAATGGTAGGAAACAAGGCCTAGGGTTCATACTTTCACTAGTGCAAGTTCTCTCAACAATAATAACATAGATAGAACATATGACAAGCCCTCAACATGCAACAAAGAGTCACTCCAAAGCCAATAATAGCGGAGAACAAACATAGAGATTATGGTCGGGTACGAAACAACCTCAAAGCTATTCATTCGGATCAATCTATAAAAGAGTTCGTACTAGAATAACACCTTAAGACACAAATCAACCAAAACCCTAATGTCACCTAGATACTCCATTGTCACCTAAAGTATCCGTGGGCATGATTATACGATATGCATCACAGAATCTCAGATTCATCCAACCAACATAAAAGTACTTCAAAGAGTGCCCCAAAGCTACTACCGGAGAGTCAAGAACGTGTGCCAACCCCTATGCATAGGTTCCCAAGTGTCACGAAAACCGCAAGTTGATCACCAAAACATACATCAAGTGGATCAATAGAATAACCCATTGTCACCACGGTTATCCCACGCAAGACATACATCAAGTGTTCATAAAAGACTCAATCCGATAAGATAACTTCAAAGGGGAAACTCAATTCATCACAAGAGAGTAGAGGGGGAGAAACATCATAAGATCCAACTACAATAGCCAAGCTCGGGATACATCAAGATCGTGCCATAGAGGGAACATGAGAGAGAGCGATCAAACACATAGCTACTGGTACATGCCCTCAGCCCCGAGGGTGAACTACTCCCTCCTTGTCATGGATAGCGCCGGGATGATGAAGATGGCCTCCGGTGATGGGATCCCCCTCCGGCAGGGTGCCGGAACAGGGTCCCGATTGGTTTTTGGTGGCTACATAGGCTTGCGGCGGCGGAACTCCCGATCTATCTTCTGTTCTGGAAGTTTTAGGGTACGTAGGTATATAAGGGTGCAAGGGGTACGTCGGTGGACCTCCGGGTTGCTCACGAGGTAGGGGGCACGCCCAGGGGGTGCGCCCCCCACCCTCGTGGGCAGCCCGAGACTCCCCTGGCGTGCACTCCAAGCCCATCAGGTTGGTTTCCTTCCAAAATTAACTTCTCCAGTTGATTTCGTTCCGTTTTGACTCCGTCTGATATTCCTTTTCCTCGAAACATTGAAATAGGCATAAAACAACAAATCTGGGCTGGGCCTCCGGTTAATAGGTTAGTCCCAAAAATAATATAAAAGTGGATAATAAAGCCCAATATTGCCTAAAACAGTAGATAAAGTAGCATGGAGCAATCAAAAATTATAGATACGTTGGAGACGCATCACTGAACTATCATGTAGTCATCAAAACGTGTATGTCAGATGTTCGCAACATCCACAGACGACGGTCGAGGTTCAGCACACCGAGCGGTGCATTAAGGACATAAGCCTTCTGCGCAGCAATGAGGATAATCCTCAGTTTACGGACCCAGTCCGCATAATTTCTACTATCAACTTTCAACTAAAATTTCTCTAGGAACATATCATAAACAGTAGAACTAAAGCGTAAGCTACGACATAATTTGCGAAGACCTTTTGACTATGTTCATGATAATTAAGTTCATCTGATTATTTAATGAACTCCCACTTAGATAGACATCCCTCTAGTCATCTAAGTGATACATGATTCGAGTCAACTAGGCCGTGTCCCATCATCACGTGAGACAGACTAGTCATCATCGGTGAACATCTTCATGTTGATCGTATCTACTATACGACTCATGTTCGACCTTTCGGTCTCTTGTGTTCCGAGGCCAAGTCTGTACATGCTAGGATCGTCAAGTCAACCTAAGTGTTTCGCATGTGTAAATCTGGCTTACACCCGTTGTATGTGAATGTTAGAATCTATCACACCCGATCATCACATGGTGCTTCGAAACAACGAACTTTCGCAACGGTGCACAGTTAGGGGGAACACTTTCTTGAAAGTTTAATGAGGGATCATCTTATTTGCTACCATTTTTCTAAGGAAATAAGATGCATAAACATGATAAACATCACATGCAATCAAATAGTGACATGATATGGCCCATATCATTTTGCTCCTTTCGATCTCCATCTTCGGGGCTCCATGATCATCGTCACCGACATGACACCATGATCTCCATCATCATGATCTCCATCATTGTTTCTCCATGAAGTTGTCTCACCAACTTATTACTTCTACTACTATGGCTAACGGTTTAGCAATGAAGTAAACTAATTACATGGCGTTATTCAGTGGCACGCAGGTCATACAATAAATAAAGACAACTCCTATGGCTCCTGCCGGTTGTCATACTCATCGACATGCAAGTCGTGATTCCTATTACAAGAATATGATCAATCTCATACATCACATATATTTCATTCATCACATCCTTCTTGGCCATATCACATCACACGGCATATGCTGCAAAAACAAGTTAGACGTCCTCTAATTGTTGTTGCAAGTTTTTACGTGGCTGCTATAGGTTTCTAGCAAGAGCGCTTCTTACCTACGCCAAAACCACAACGTGATATGCCAATTGCTATTTACCCTTCATAAGGACCCTTTTCATCGAATCCGATCCAACTAAAGTGGGAGAGACAGACACCCGCTAGCCACCTTATGCAACAAGTGCATGTCAGTCGGTGGAACCTTTCTCACGTAAGTGTACGTGTAAGGTCGGTCCAGGCCGCTTCATCCCACAATACCGTCGAAACAAGATAGGACTAGTAACGGTAAGCATATTGAACAAAATCAACACCCACAAGAACTTGTGTTCTACTCGTGCATAGAAACTACTCATAAACCTGGCTCATGATGCCACTATTGGGGAACGTAGCAGAAATTCAAAATTTTCTACGCATCACCAAGATCAATCTATGGAGATTCTAGAAACAAGAGAGGGATAGGATGAGTGCATCTTCATACCCTTGAAGATCGCGATGCGGAAGCGTTACAAGAACACGAATGAGGGAGTCGTACTCGCGACGATTCAAATCGCGGAAGATTCGATCTAACGCCGAACGGACGGCGCCTCCGCATTCAACACACGTACAGCCCGGGGACGTCTCCTCCTTCTTGATCAAGCAAGGGGAGATGAGAAGTTGAGGGAGAGCTCCGGCAGCACGATGGCGTGGTGGTGGAGCTTGCAGTTCTCCAGCAGGGCTTCGCCAAGCACTACCGAGGAGGAGGTGGAGTTGGAGAGGGGGAGGGCTGCGCCAGGGGCAAGGGTGAAGCTCCCATGCGCATCCCCACTATATATAGGGGTGGAGGGGGATGGTTTCTTGCCCTCCAAGTCCATTGAGGCGTTGGCAAAGGTGGGAGGAAAGAAATCCCATCATTTCCTTCCCCACCGATTGTTATCCCCCTTTTTTAGGGATCTTGATCTTATCCCTTCGGGATATGATCTTATTCCTTCTAAGGGGGGATCTTGGTGCGCCTTGACTAGGGGTGTGGGGCCTTTCCCCCACTACCCACGTTCATGTGCCCCCCCCCCCATGCAAGTGGGCCCCACTTCGAAACCTTCTAGAACCTTCCCGGTACAATACCGAAAAACCCCGAACATTTTCCGGTGGCCAAAATAGGACTTCTCATAAATAAATTTTTACCTCCGGACCATTTCGGAACTCCTCGTGACGTCCGGGATCTCATCCGGGACTCCGAACAACATTCGATAACTGCACACTAAATCCCATAACAACTCTAGCGTCACTGAACCTTAAGTGTGTAGACCCTACGGGTTCGAGAATCATACAGACATGACCGAGACAGCTCTCTGGCCAATAACCAATAGCGGGATCTGGATACCCATGTTGGCTCCCACATGTTCCACGATGATCTCATCGGATGAACCATGTGTTGGAAATATGCCCTAGAGGCAATAATAAAAGCATTATTATTATATTTCCTTGTTCATGATAATTGTCTTTTATTCATGCTATAATTGTATTATCCGGAAATCGTAATACACGTGTGAATACATAGACCATAGCATGTCCCTAGTGAGCCTCTAGTTGACTAGCTCGTTGGTCAACAGATAGTCATGGTTTCCTGACTATGGACATTAGATGTCATTGACAACGGGATCACATCATTAGGAGAATGATGTGATGGACAAGACCCAATCTTAAGCATAGCACAAGATCGTGTAGTTCGTTTTGCTAGAGCTTTTTCAATGTCAAGTATCTCTTCCTTAGACCATGAGATCGTGTAACTCCCGGATACCGTAAGAGTGCTTTGGGTGTACCAAACGTCACAACGTAACTGGGTGACTATAAAGGTGCACTACAGGTATCTCCGAAAGTGTCTGTTGGGTTGACATGGATCGAGACTGGGATTTGTCACTCCGTATGACGGAGAGGTATCTCTGGGCCCACTCGGTAATGCATCATCATAATGAGCTCAAAGTTACCAAGTGTTTGGTCACGGGATCATGCATTACGGTACGAGTAAAGTGACTTGCCGGTAACAAGACTGAACGAGGTATTGGGATACCGACGATCGATTCTTGGGCGTATGAATGTGAGTATGCAGCATACCGAATGTTGTTCGGAGTCCCGGATGAGATCCCGGACATCACGAGGAGTTCCGGAATGGTCCGGAGGTAAAGATTTATATATAGGAAGTCTTATTTTGGGCCCCGGAAAAGTTTCGCACTTTATCGGTATTGTACCGGGAGTGCCGAAGGGGTCCGGGGGTCCACCGGGGGGGTCCACCTGCCCCGGGGGGGCACATGGGCTGTAGGGGGTGCGCCTTGGCCTATGTGGGCCAAGGGCACCAGCCCCAATAGGCCCATGCGCCAAGAAGACTTGGAGAGGGGAGAGTCCTAAGGGGGGAAGGCACCTTCGAGGTGCCTTGGGGAGGATGGACTCCTCCCCCCCTCTTGGCCGCACCCCTTCCTTGGAGGAAGGGGCAAGGCTGCGCCCCCCCCCCCTTCTCCCTTGCCCCTATATAAAGGGAGGGGAGGGAGGGGCAGTCGCACCCATAAGCCCTGGCGCCTCCCTCCTCCCTGCAACACCTCCTCCTCCTCCCGTAGTTGCTTAGCGAAGCCCTGCCGGAGTTCTGCTGCATCCACCACCACGCCGTCGTGCTGCTGGATCTTCATTAACCTCTCCTTCCCCCTTGCTGGATCAAGAAGGAGGAGACGTCATTTGCTCCGTACGTGTGTTGAAAGCGGAGGTGCTGTCCGTTCGGCACTAGGTCATCGGTGATCTGAATCACGGCGAGTACGACTCCATCAACCCCGTTCCATTGAACGCTTCCGCACGCGATCTACAAGTGGTATGTAGATGCAATCACTCTCCCATGACTCGTTGCTAGATGAACTCATAGATGGATCTTGGTGAAACCGTAGGAAAAATTTTAATTTTCTGCAACGAGCCCCAACAGTGGCATCATGAGCTAGGTCTATGCGTAGTTCTCTATTGCACGAGTAGAACACAATTTTGTTGTGGGCGTAGATCTTGTCAACTTGCTTGCTGCTACTAGTCTTATCTTGCTTCAGCGGTATTGTGGGATGAAGCGGCCCGGACCAACCTTACACGTACGCTTACGTGAGACCGGTTCCACCGACTAACATGCACTAGTTGCATAAGGTGGCTGGCGGGTGTCTGTCTCTCCCACTTTAGTTGGAGCGGATTCGATGAAAAGGGTCCTTATGAAGGGTAAATAGAAGTTGACAAAATCACGTTGTGGTTATTCGTAGGTAAGAAAACGTTCTTGCTAGAACCCAATTGCAGCCACGTAAAAGATGCAACAACAATTAGAGGACGTCTAACTTGTTTTTGCAGCAATTGTCATGTGATTTGATATGGCCAGAAGTTGTGATGAATGATGAATGATATATTGTGATGTATGAGATCATGTTCTTGTAATAGGAATCACGACTTGCATGTCGATGAGTATGACAACCGGCAGGAGCCATAGGAGTTGTCTTTATTTTTTTTGTATGACCTGCGTGTCATTGAAGAACGCCATGTAAACTACTTTACTTTATTACTAAACGCGTTAGTCATAGAAGTAGAAGTAGTCATTGGTGTGACAACTTCATGAAGACACGATGATGGAGATCATGGTGTCATGCCAGTGACAAGATGATCATGGAACCCCGAAGATGAAGATCAAAGGAGCTATATGATATTGGCCATATCATGTCACTACTTTATATAATTGCATGTGATGTTTATTATGTTTTATGCATCTTGTTTACTTAGAACGACGGTAGTAAATAAGATGATCCCTTACAACAATTTCAAGAAGTGTTCTCCCCTAACTGTGCACCGTTGCTAAAGTTCATCGTTTCGAAGCACCACGTGATGATCGGGTGTGATAGATCCTTATGTTCACATACAACGGGTGTAAGACAGTTTTACACATGCAAAACACTTAGGGTTAACTTGACGAGCCTAGCATGTACAGACATGGCCTCGGAACACGGAGACCGAAAGGTCGAACACGAGTCATATGGAAGATACGATCAACATGAGAATGTTCTCCGACGATGACTAGTCCGTCTCACGTGATGATCGGACACGGCCTAGTCGACTCGGATCGTGTAACACTTAGATGACTAAGGGGATGTCAAATCTGAGTGGGAGTTCATTAAATAATTTGATTAGATGAACTTAATTATCATGAACTTAGTCTAAAATCTTTTCAAAATATGTCTTGTAGATCAAATGGCCAACGCTCATGTCAACATGAACTTCAACGCGTTCCTAGAGAAAACCAAGCTAAAAGATGATGGCAGCAACTATACGGACTGGGTCCGGAACCTAAGGATCATCCTCATAGCTGCCAAGAAACAATATGTCCTAGAAGCACCGTTAGGTGACCCACCTGCTCTCCCAGCACTGCAAGATGATTTGAACGTTTGGCAGATACATGCTGATGATTACTCCCTCGTTCAGTGCGGCATGCTTTACAGCTTAGAACCGGGGCTCCAAAAGCGTTTTGAGCATCACGGAGCATATGAGATGTTCGAGGAGCTGAAACTAGTTTTTCAAGCTCACGCCCGGGTCGAGAGATATGACATCTCCGACAAGTTCTATAGTTGTAAGATGGAGGAAAATAGTTCTGTCAGTGAGCACATACTCAAGATGTCTGGGTTGCACAACCGTATGACCTAGCTGAATATTAACCTCCCTGATGAGGCGGTCATTGACAGAATCCTTCAGTCGCTCCCACCAAGCTACAAGAGCTTTGTGATGAACTACAATATGCAGGGGATGGTAAAGACCATTCCTGAAGTATTTTCTATGCTGAAGTCAGCAGAGGTTGAAATCAAGAAAGAACATCAAGTGTTGATGGTCAATAAGACCACTAAGTTCAAGATGGGCAAGGGTAAGAAGAACTTCAAGAAGGACGGCAAGGAGGTTGCCGCGCCCGGTAAGCTAGTTGCCGGGAAGAAGTCAAAGAATGGACCCAAGCCTGAGACTGAGTTCTTTTATTGCAAGGGGAAGGGTCACTGGAAGCGAAACTGCCCCAAATACTTTGCGGATAAGAAGGCCGGCAACACTAAAGGTATATTTGATATACATGTAATTGATGTGTACCTTACCAGTACTCGTAGTAACTCCTGGGTATTTGATACCGGTGCCGTTGCTCATATTTGTAACTCACAGCAGGAGCTGCGGAATAAGCGGAGACTGGCGAAGGACGAGGTGACGATGCGCGTTGGGAATGGTTCCAGGGTCGATGTGATCGCCGTCGGCACGCTACCTCTACATTTACCTACGGGATTAGTTTTGAACCTCAATAATTGTTATTTAGTGCCAAGTTTGAGCATGAACATTGTATCTGGATCTCGTTTAATACGAGATGGCTACTCATTTAAATCCGAGAATAATGGTTGTTCTATTTATATGAGAGATATGTTTTATGGTCATGCCCCGATGGTCAATGGTTTATTCTTAATGAATCTCGAACGTAGTGTTACACATATTCATAGCGTGAATACCAAAAGATGTAAAGTTGATAACGATAGTCCCACATACTTGTGGCACTGCCGCCTTGGTCACATTGGTGTCAAGCGCATGAAGAAGCTCCATGCTGATGGACTTTTAGAGTCTCTCGATTATGAACCATTTGACACATGCGAACCATGCCTCATGGGCAAAATGACCAAGACTCCGTTCTCCGGAACAATGGAGCGAGCAACCAACTTGTTGGAAATCATACATACCGATGTGTGCGGTCCAATGAGTGTTGAGGCTCGCGGAGGATATCGTTATGTTCTCACTCTCACAGATGACTTGAGTAGATATGGGTATGTCTACTTGATGAAACACAAGTCTGAGACCTTTGAAAAGTTCAAGGAATTTAAGAATGAAGTAGAGAATCAACGTGACTGAAAGATAAAATTCTTACGATCGGATCATGGAGGAGAATATTTAAGTCACGAATTTGGTACACACTTAAGGAAATGTGGAATCGTTTCACAACTCACGCCGCCTGGAACACCTCAGCGAAACGGTGTGTCCGAACGTCGTAATCGCACTCTATTAGATATGGTGCGATCTATGATGTCTCTTACAGATTTACCGCTATCATTTTGGGGATACGCTCTAGAGACAGCTACATTCTCTCTAAATAGGGCACCGTCAAAATCCGTTGAGACGACACCATATGAATTATGGTTTGGGAAGAAACCTAAGCTGTCGTTTCTAAAAGTTTGGGGATGCGATGCTTATGTCAAGAAACTTCAACCTGAAAAGCTCGAACCCAAGTCGGAAAAATGCGTCTTCATAGGATACCCTAAGGAAACCATTGGGTATACCTTCTACTTAAGATCCGAGGGCAAGATCTTTGTTGCCAAGAACGGATCCTTTCTGGAAAAGGAGTTTCTCTCGAAAGAAGTAAGTGGGACGAAAGTAGAACTCGATGAAGTACTACCTCTTGAACAGGATGGTAGTGCAGCTCAGGAAAATGTTCCTGTGATGCCTACACCAACTGAATAGGAAAATAATGATGATGATCAAGGTACTTCGGATCAAGTTGCTGCTAAACTTCGTAGGTCCACAAGGACACGTTCCGCACCAGAGTGGTACGGCAACCCTGTCCTGGAAATCATGTTGTTAGACAACGGTGAACCTTCGAACTATGAAGAAGCGATGGCGGGCCCAGATTCCAACAAATGGCTAGAAGCCATGAAGTCCGAGATAGAATCCATGTATGAAAACAAAGTATGGACTTTGACTGACTTTCCCGATGATCGGCGAGCGATAGAAAACAAATGGATCTTTAAGAAGAAGACGGACGCGGATGGTAATATTACCATCTATAAAGCTCGACTTGTTGCTAAGGGTTATCGGCAAGTTCAAGGGATTGACTACGATGAGACTTTCTCTCCCGTAGTGAAGCTTAAGTCCGTCCGAATCATGTTAGCAATTGCCGCATACTATGATTATGAGATATGGCAGATGGACGTCAAAACGGCATTCCTTAACGGGTATCTTAAGGAAGAGCTGTATATGATGCAGCCGGAAGGTTTTGTCGATCCTAAGAACGCTAACAAAGTATGCAAGCTCCAGCGATCCATTTATGGGCTGGTGCAAGCATCTCGGAGTTGGAACATTCGCTTTGATGAGATGATCAAAGCGTTTGGGTTTACGCAGACTTATGGAGAAGCCTGCGTTTACAAGAAAGTGAGTGGGAGCTCTGTAGCATTTCTCATATTATATGTAGATGACATACTTTTGATGGGAAATGATATAGAATTCTTGGACAGCATTAAGGCCTACTTGAATAAGTGTTTTTCAATGAAGGACCTTGGAGAAGCTGCTTATATATTAGGCATCAAGATCTATAGAGATAGATCGAGACGCCTCATAGGTATTTCACAAAGCACATACCTTGATAAGATTTTGAAGAAGTTCAAAATGGATCAGTCCAAGAAGGGGTTCTTGCCTGTATTGCAAGGTGTGAGATTGAGCTCGGCTCAATGCCCGACCACGACAAAAGATAAAGAAGAGATGAGCGTCATCCCCTATGCCTCAGCCATAGGATCTATTATGTATGCCATGCTGTGTACCAGACCTGATGTAAACCTTACCGTAAGTTTGGTAGGAAGGTACCAAAGTAATCCCGGCAAGGAACACTAGACAGCGGTCAAGAATATCCTGAAGTACCTGAAAAGGACAAAGGACATGTTTCTCGTTTATGGAGGTGACGAAGAGCTCGTCGTAAAGGGTTACGTCGATGCTAGCTTCAACACAGATCTGGATGACTCTAAGTCATAAACCGGATACGTGTATATGTTGAATGGTGGAGCAGTACATGGCAGCTGCAAGCAGAGCGTCATGGCGGGATCTACATGTGAAGCGGAGTACATGGCAGCCTCGGAGGCAGCGCATGAAGCAATTTGGGTGAAGGAGTTCATCACCGACCTAGGAGTCATACCCAATGCGTCGGGGCCGATCAAACTCTTCTGTGACAACACTGGAGCTATTGCCCTTGCCAAGGAGCCCAGGTTTCACAAGAAGACCAGGCACATCAAGCGTCGTTTCAACTCCATCCGTGAAAATGTTCAAGATGGAGACATAGATATTTGCAAAGTACAGACGGATCTGAATGTCGCAGATCCGTTGACTAAACCTCTCTCGCGAGCAAAACATGATCAGCACCAGAACTCTATGGGTGTTCGATTCATCACAATGTAACTACATTATTGACTCTAGTGCAAGTGGGAGACTGTTGGAAATATGCCCTAGAGGCAATAATAAAAGCATTATTATTATATTTCCTTGTTCATGATAATTGTCTTTTATTCATGCTATAATTGTATTATCCGGAAATCGTAATACACGTGTGAATACATAGACCATAGCATGTCCCTAGTGAGCCTCTAGTTGACTAGCTCGTTGGTCAACAGATAGTCATGGTTTCCTAACTATGGACATTAGATGTCATTGACAACGGGATCACATCATTAGGAGAATGATGTGATGGACAAGACCCAATCTTAAGCATAGCACAAGATCGTGTAGTTCGTTTTGCTAGAGCTTTTTCAATGTCAAGTATCTGTTCCTTAGACCATGAGATCGTGTAACTCCCGGATACCGTAAGAGTGCTTTGGGTGTACCAAACGTCACAACGTAACTGGGTGACTATAGAGGTGCACTACAGGTATCTCCGAAAGTGTCTGTTGGGTTGACACGGATCGAGACTGGGATTTGTCACTCCGTATGACGGAGAGGTATCTCTGGGCCCACTCGGTAATGCATCATCATAATGAGCTCAAAGTGACCAAGTGTTTGGTCACGGGATCATGCATTACGGTACGAGTAAAGTGACTTGCCGGTAACAAGACTGAACGAGGTATTGGGATACCGACGATCGAGTCTTGGGCATGTAACGTACCGATTGACAAAGGGAATTGTATACGGGGTTTGATCGAATCCTCAACATCGTGGTTCATCCGATGACATCATCGAGGAGCATGTGGGAGCCAACATGGGTATCCAGATCCCGCTGTTGGTTATTGCCCGAGAGCCGTCTCGGTCATGTCTACGTGTCTCCCGAACCCGTAGGGTCTACACACTTAAGGTTCGGTGACGTTAGGGTTGTATGAATATGAGTATGCAGCATACCGAATGTTGTTCGGAGTCCCGGATGAGATCCCGGACATCACGAGGAGTTCCGGAATGGTCCGGAGGTAAATATTTATATATAGGAAGTCTTATTTTGGTCGCCGGAAAAGTTTCGCACTTTATCGGTATTGTACTGGCAGTGCCGAAAGGGGTCCGAGGGTCCACCTGCCCCGGGGGGGAACATGGGCTGTAGGGGGTGCGCCTTGGCCTATGTGGGCCAAGGGCACCAGCCCCAACAGGCCCATGCGCCAAGAAGACTTGGAGAGGGGAGAGTCCTAAGGGGGGAAGGCACCTCCGAGGTGCCTTGGGGAGGATGGACTCCTCCCCCCTCTTGGCCGCACCCCTTCCTTGGAGGAAGGGGCAAGGCTGCGCCCCCCCCCCCTTCTCCCTTGCCCCTATATAAAGGGAGGGGAGGGAGGGGCAGCCGCACCCATAAGCCCTGGCGCCTCCCTCCTCCCTGCAACATCTCCTCCTCCTCCCGTAGTTGCTTAGCGAAGCCCTGCCGGAGTTCTGCTGCATCCACCACCACGCCGTCGTGCTGCTGGATCTTCATCAACCTCTCCTTCCCCCTTGCTGGATCAAGAAGGAGGAGACGTCATCCGCTCCGTACGTGTGTTGAAAGCGGAGGTGCTGTCCGTTCGGCACTAGGTCATCGGTGATCTAAATCACGGCGAGTATGACTCCATCAACCCCGTTCCATTGAACGCTTCCGCACGCGATCTACAAGTGGTATGTAGATGCAATCACTCTCCCATGACTCGTTGCTAGATGAACTCATAGATGGATCTTGGTGAAACCGTAGGAAAAATTTTAATTTTCTGCAACGAGCCCAACACCATGATGGCAAGGATTCAAGCAATCCCGTATACAATTCCCTTTGTCAATCGGTACGTTACTTGCCCGAGATTCGATCGCCGATATCCAAATACCTCATTCAATCTCGTTACCGGCAAGTCACTTTACTCGTTCTGTAATGCATGATCCCGTGACTAACTACTTAGTCACATTGAGCTCATTATGATGATGCATTACCGAGTGGGCCCAGAGATACCTCTCCGTCATCGGAATGACAAATCCCAGTCTCGATTCGTGCCAACCCAACAGACACTTTCGGAGATACCTGTGGTGCACCTTTATAGCCACCCAGTTACATTGTGACGTTTGGTACACCCAAAGCATTCCTACGGTATCCAGGAGTTTCACAATCTCATGGTCTAAGGAAATGATACTTGACATTAGAAAAGCTCTTAGCAAATGAACTACACGATCTTGTGCTATGCTTAGGATTGGGTCTTGTCCATCACATCATTCTCCTAATGATGTGATCCCGTTATCAACGGCATCCAATGTCCATGGTCAGGAAACCATAACCATCTATTGATCAACGAGCTAGTCAACTAGAGGCTCACTAGGGACATGTTGTGGTCTATGTATTCACACATGTATTACGGTTTCCAGTTAATACAATTATAGCATGAACAATAGACAATTATCATGAACAAGGAAATATAATAATAACCATTTTATTATTGCCTCTAGGGCATATTTCCAACACACATACCGTGACAAGATTTTGAAGGAGTTCAAAATAGATTAGCAAAGAAGGAGTTCTTGGCTGTGTTAGTATTGAGTAAGACTCAAGACCTGACCACGGCAGAAGAGAGAGAAAGGACGAAGGTTGTCCACTATGCGCTTTAGACGTAGGCTCTAAAGTATGCTATGTTGTGTACTGCACCTGAAGTGTGCCTCGCCATGAGTCAGCCAAGGGGTACAAGTGTGATCCAGGAATGGATCACATGACAGTGGTCAAACTTATCCTTAGTAACTAGTTGACTAGGTATTTTCTCGATTATGGAGGTGGTAAAAGAGTTCGTCATAAAGGGTTATGTCTATGTAAACTTTGACACTAATCCGGATGACACTGAGTAGTAAACCGGATTCATATAGTAGAGCAGTTGTTCGGAATAGCTCCAAGTAGCGCGTGGAAGCTGCATCTACAAGATGACATAGAGATTTGTAAAGCACACACGGATCTGAAACGTTCAGACCTGTTGACTAATAAACCTCTCTCACAAGCGAGATATGATCAAACACCATGGGTGTTGGATTCATTACAATCACATAATGATGTGAACTAGATTATTGACTCTAGTGCAAGTGGGAGACTGTTGGAAATATGCCCTAGAGGCAATAATAAAATGGTTATTATTATATTTCCTTATTCATGATAATTGTCTATTGTTCATGCTATAATTGTATTAACTGGAAACCATAATACATGTGTGAATACATAGACCACAGCATGTCCCTAGTGAGCCTCTAGTGACTAGCTCGTTGATCAATAGATGGTTATGGTTTCCTGACCATGGAAATTGGATGTCATTGATAACGGGATCACATCATTAGGAGAATGATGTGATGGACAAGCCCCAATCCTAAGCATAGCCCAAGATCGTGTAGTTCGTTTGCTAAGAGCTTTTCTAATGTCAAGTATCATTTCCTTAGACCATGAGATTGTGCAACTCCCGGATACTGTAGGAATGCTTTGGGTGTACCAAACGTCACAACGTAACTGGGTGGCTATAAAGGTGCACTACAGGTATCTCCGAAAGTGTCTGTTGGGTTGGCACGAATCGAGACTGGGATTTGTCACTCCGATGACAGAGAGGTATCTCTGGGCCCACTCGGTAATGCATCATCATAATGAGCTCAATGTGACTAAGTAGTTAGTCACGGGATCATGCATTACGAAACGAGTAAAGTGACTTGCCGGTAACGAGATTGAACGAGGTATTGGGATACCGGCGATCGAATCTCGGGCAAGTAACGTACCGATTGACAAAGGGAATTGTATACGGGATTGCTTGAATCCTTGACATCGTGGTTCATCTGAAGAGATCATCGTGGAACATGTGGAAGCCAACATGGGTATCCAGATCCCGCTGTTGGTTATTGGCCGAAGAGCTGTCTCTGTCATGTTTGTATGATTCCCGAACCCGTAGGGTCTACACACTTAAGGTTCGGTGACGCTAGAGTTGTTATGGGAATTAGTGTGCAGTTACCGAATGTTGTTCGGAGTCCTGGATGAGACCCTGGACGTCACGAGGAGTTCCGGAATGGTCCGGAGGTAAAGATTTATATATGCGAAGTCCTATTTTGGCCACCAGAAAATGTTCGGGATTTTTCGGTATTGTACCAAGAAGGTTCTAGAAGGTTCCGAAGTGGGGCCCACCTGCATGGGGGGACCCACATGAACGTGGGTAGTGGGGGCAAGGCCCCACACCCCTGGTCAAGGCGCACCAAGATCCCCCCTTAGAAGGAATAAGATCATATCCCGAAAGGATAAGATCAAGATCCCTAAAAAGGGGGGATAACAATGGGAAGGAAATGATGGGATTTCTTTCCTCCCACCTTTGCCAACACCCCAATGGACTTGGAGGGCAAGAAACCAGCCCCCTCCATCCCTATATATAGTGGGGAGGCTCATGGGAGCTTCACCCTTGCCCATGGCGCAGCCCTCCCCCTCTCCAACTACACCTCCTCCTCAGTAATGCTTGGCGAAGCCCTGCCGGAGAACTGCAACCTCCACCACCACGCCGTCGTGCTGCCGGAGCTCTCCCTCAACTTCTCCTCTCCCCTTGATGGATCAAGAAGGAGGAGACGTCCCCAGGCTGTACGTGTGTTGAACGCGGAGGCGCCGTCCGTTCGGCGTTAGATCGGATCTTCCGCGATTTGAATCACCGCGAGTACGACTCCCTCATCCGTGTTCTCGTAACGCTTCCGCATCACGATCTTCAAGGGTATGAAGATGCACTCATCCTCTCCCTCTCTTGTTGCTAGAATCTCCATAGATTGATCTTGGTGATGCGTAGAAAATTTTGAATTTCTGCTACGTTCCCCAACAGAGAGGACGCGACGGCGAGCGGAGGCGACAGCGGCGCGGGGTCAGGGTTCGAGAGAGGGAGAGGAGGAGATGCGATGCGAGAGTGCGGAAGGGAGCGATGGCTAGGCTCTCAGCCCTTGGTATTGGATATTTTCCTAACCACGTGAAATGTCTAAAATACCCTCGGCGGCCACCCAATTTTACATGCGGTGGCACGACCTGGAGGGCGCCGACGAACCGCACTAGCCACACTCGCAGCAACAGACGCTGACCGGCGTGACCCACCAGCGAGGGTCCCCACACGTCAGCGAGGCAGCAAAGTAATTCTGGAGTAAAAAACGAGTAAGGGAAACCGAACGTCACTATTCATTGTAGCAGTATTTCGAGCCTGATCCAACGGCCGAGGTCTTCGAGGAGAGAGATTGCACGGTCCAGAATGCATCAAGAAACTAATCTGATGGCCAGGAAAGACGAGTGGTGAGGAGGCTGGGTGTGCACCGTCGTGCTTGTTCCTGGATGTGCCCTCGCCGCTGCTCCCTCTTCATTGAGCTCCAGGCACCCATCGCTACCCTCGCCCCCAGCCCATTCCTCGCCTTTGACCACCCTGCCTTTCTCGCCAACCTGGAGCTGCTCAACATGTTTTGCATGAACATTGACTGATCCAATCCACGACGCTCATTTGTGAAGGAAAAAGACAATGGTGCGCAATGGTTATCGGTCGTTGGGAAGAACATATCTTAGAGTAACTCTACCAGAGTCGCCATATTGGCCAAAAACGATGCCATGCTGATGAGTGGGTCCCATGATTATGAGGGTAGCAAATATGAAGACGCAGACTTTTCCACGTCGGTAGCACTGCAAATATGGCGACTCTGCTAGAGCTGCTCTTAGGTCCAACATTTGCGCATCGTGTTATTCACTGCATTAAAGACTACTAGGAAAATAGGAGTATTTGACAAAAAACTACCACATTTCACGTCATCGTCCCACAAAACTACCATATTTTGAAAAGTGACCGAAAACTCCAGGTTAGTACTAATTTTGTGACAAAAAACTACCAAGTTGAGTTGATGACCGTTTTTATGATTTTAAACCTGCTTATGACATGCGGGACCCGTGTGTCAGAGTTGACGTGGCGGGAAAGTTAACTCCGTTTATTTTGACCGTTACATTGACCGTTTTCACAGATGGGGCCCACACATCATTCTTCTTTCTCCGGCACAGGGAGGCGGCCGGCCGGGGCGGGCAGAACGAGGAGGCGGCTGGCCGGGGCGGGCAAAGCCGACACAGGAGGCGGCCGGAGGCAGAGACAGCGGGGCAGGAGCCGGCTGAGGCTGCCCTGGCGAGCGGAAACCGGAGCCGGTCGAGGTCAAGGCGGGGCGGCGCCGGCCATGGCCGAGGCGAGGCGACGCGGAAGCAGTTGCCAGGGGCGGGCGTGAGGGGAGCTCGAGCAGAGTGCGGGTGCGAGGGGATCCTGCTCGGGGCGGGAGGAGGAGCTCGAGCTCCTGGGAGCTGCGGACGGCGCGACGGGGGGCCGCGGGCGTGGCGATGCGAAGCAGGCAGCGCAGGGAGGAGCAGCCATGCGACGATGGGGAGCGCGCCGCAGCCGGGGGTGCGGACCCGCGGGGGAGCTGGGCAGAGGCGACGCAGGGATAACGACGACGTCGACGTGAGGCGGGGGTGCTCGGGCGGAGGAGCGGCCAGCGCCGTGACGGAGCGGGGAGCTGCTGGGAGCCCGAGGAGGCCGGTGGCGCCGCAGCGAACAGCGGGCGGCGTGTGGTGCGCCGGACCGGAGCAGGGCGCAGCTGTGCGCGCGCACGGACGCGCGGGGGGAGCGGGGCCGACGGGGTCCGGCGAGGGCGAACTCGGGGGGCCGCAGGGGCAAGCGGCGGCGCTCGTGGCCGTACTGGCCTCTTCTGCTGCTCGTCGCATGTGGCCGCGGCTGCGGCCGGTGGCCGTGCGTGGGCACTACTACTCATCCCCATGTGTGCACATGAAGTGTTTGTTGAAATGCCACATAAAGAGGAGGAGGAAGAAGTTGACACTGACGTGTGGGCCCCATCAGTCAACTTGACGGTCAAAATAAACGGAGTTAACTTTCCCGCCACGTCAACTCTGACACACGGGTCCCGCATGTCATAAGCAGGTTTAAAATCATAAAAACGGTCATCAACTCAACTTGGTAGTTTTTTGTCACAAAATTAGTACTAACCTGGAGTTTTCGGTCACTTTTCAAAATGTGGTAGTTCTGTGGGACGATGACGTGAAATGTGGTAGTTTTTTGTGAAATACTCGGAAAATAGCCTACCGCAATAACAAAAACTCATTTTTTTTTTGCGGGGAACAACAAACACTCATTGCATTAACACATAAGTTGTTGCAACATGTCTTTACTATAATTATTTCTTTTCACAACAACTGTAGCAAATCCTGTGCTAACCGCAAATTACAACGAGAATTTAATTGTGGTAATAAATTGTGAAATCACACCATAATATTGCAGACATGGTCTTGGTAAAATTAAACACTGCTAAACTGAGATTGAAATATACTTGCTAGGATATAGACACCCGTGAAGAAATCACTATAACAAAGCATCCGACACTCCAATTACATGTGCAGTAAGCCAGTAACTAACTAAGATAAACACTAATCAATCACCAATACAGTGTTCACTAAAAAAACCATCAATAGATGAGTGTCACCAATTTCATAAAGACTGTAATAAAGCCCTAGCAGACATAAAAATACTCCCTCGGTTTCAGAATATAAGGTGTATTGGTTTCCATGCAAGTCAACCATTTGAAAGTTTGACCAAGATGAAAGCACGAGGACACACGGTACTGACAATGGAGTATGTATATTTCAATTTCAATCAAAATCTAAACGTTGCGTCGCGATCGGCTCGGCTGGGTGAAGAAGAGGTGGGGCGCGACGGGCGGCCGCGGCCGGGCGGCAATTTCCGCCCTCCCCTTGGCGAGGGCGGCCTTCCAGGCGTTGATGTCGGATCTGCTCAGATTGTATTGCGGGAGCTGCAACGCCGATTCCACCGCGTCGAACCGCGCCAGCGCATCTGCTCTAGTCATCATTGCACTGACGAACCCTGAGATAACCTCATCCCGGTGAGCCAACGACGTGTAAGAGGTCTTGGTGTGATCGTCGCCATTGTCACCCTTGGCAGAGTAGCTCTCGGTCTCATAGTTGTCGTCGTCTTCCGCCGCGTCGGAGGAATTCTGGGTGTTTTGGTCGTCGCCCTCCTCCGCGTCGGTGCTCTTGTAAGTCGATCGGCTCCGTTGGGTGAAGAAGAGGTGGGGCGCACTAGGGGGCCGCGACGTTGTTATGGCTGTCAAGCGGCGCTGCTGCGGAGCGACATTGCCATCGGCGTTATCCTCGTCCGACAGTTCATCGTTGCCGTCGTGGTCGCTCTCCGACGAGTCAGAGCTGCCGGTGTCAATGTCGTCGTACTTGACCAACTCTGCCCAGACAGAGCCGTCGGTGTCATCCTCGTCTGAGAGCTCGTCGTCATCGCCGTAGTCGGTCTCCGATGAGTCAGAGCTGCCAGTATCAATATCAATGTCGTCGTACTTGACCAACTCGGTCATGTCGGAGCTCTGATCGGTGTCATCCTCGTCTGAGAGCTCCTCGTCAGAGCTGCCAGTGTCGATGTCGTCGTACTTGACCAGCTTCGCCGCGTCGGAGCTCTGATCCGTGACGATCTTGGCGCAGTGGGCACAGAGGACGGGCTCTGGGTGCAGGGTGCCGTCGCCGTCGCCGTCCGGCGCGCCAAGGCTCACCGTGTCAATGTCGTCCTCGGCGTCGGCACCGTGGAACCCGCTGTCGTACCCAACGCTGCCCATGCTTAGGATGCTAGCCGCCAGATCGAAATCGAAGCAATCTCCGTTGGCGCCGAAGACGGCCTTGCTACCTGCGAGGGCCGGGAGGTTGAGGTCGAAGTAATCGCCATCGTCGTCGTCGCTCCCCTCCTCGTCTTGGTTCTTGCCGCCGTCAGCCTTGGCACGGCTCTCCGCGGCACGGCTTCGGCGGAGCTGCACCAAGGCAAAGTCCGTCTCGCTGCCCTTGTCGTCCACGGAGCACACGGTCTCGGCGTCGCTGCCGCTCTCGCCGAGAAAGACCCACTCCTCCATGGCCGCCGGCAACTCCCGGTACGTAGTCTGCCTTCGCCTTTGTGTTGGCTGATCGGAATCGAAAGAACTCGTGTGCTGTTGTTGTGCTTCCTCGAGAACAGACGTACGCCGTATGTTTATAGGCAATCGATGCAGGGAACTTGTGTTGGGCTAGGACTAGGCCACGCTGGTCCTGCCGTATTACTATCGAGGACCCACACACGGACACGGGCACTAACGGGTGAACACGGCGTAAATTTGTATACAAGACACGCATAGTTTATTTATACTCTATCTATAGATGAAGATATCTACACGGGGACAACTTCAAAATCAACCACAAAATCCACAATAATTCTATCATATTTTGTTCAACCTTTTGTGAACTTAAAAGTTTCTGTATTTTGTTAATTGGTTTTGCTAAAGCATATCTACCGTTCTGTTCTGTATCTCTCTAGGTCCAAACTTCACAAATTTTCAGAGAGGAGCCAGCCCGAACGCTTTTGATCCAGGAAGCTAAATTCACGAAGTGATCTTGGGCTCCCCGTTTTCCCGAATATGGAGTTCCTCTTATTTACGACCACAATGCCACCGCAAAACAAAATGATTCGACCGCTCTTCCTCACTCGAATAGGTACGCAGCAGGAACACCACGCACATATCTCCCCCTCTCACTCATGTTCTCCCTCCCGAAACTCTCACTACCGTCGTTCCTACTGCCAAGCCCCGCCCAACCTATTGCCAGCCAGATCCTCCCTTCCGCCTATAGATCCGGCCTTCCGAGGCGATTTCCCGCCGGTTCCCGTCCTCACCGCCGCCAATCCCGTCGTAAGCAAGGAGCAGCAACCTCATGGGAAGGAGCAGCTCACCCCCACGACACTAACGCCCAGAGACACCCTCCCAAGCCAAGACCAGCATCCCGACGACCGAGCCCCCACCTGTCGGGGTTAAATCCAGCAGATCTCGGATAGGAGGTCCCACCTGGTGATCTTGGCTAGATGGTAACATGAAGAACAAGAGACACGATGTTTACTCAGGTTCGGGCCCTCTCGAAGAGGTAAAACCCTACGTCCTGATTCGGTTGTATTGATTGTGATAGAATACAAAGTACAGGATGATCTATCTCGAGATCATTGTGCATGAATCTAACTTAGACCACATAGTTTATTATACTCTATCTAGATATATCTACATGCAGTTACCTGCAAAATCAACCACAAAATCCATAATAATTCTATCATATTTTGTTTAATCTTTTGCCAAACTTAAAAGTCTCTGTATTTTGTTAATAATTGATATTAATAACTTCTACGCAACCATGTCCGTCCAATTTAAATTCCATGCGTCCAATTTAGGAATGGAGTAGGAGGTTTATAACGTTTCATGAGAGAGTAGCTTGCTAGTTTCCTTGGAGTGGGTGCACCAATGGTGATGTTCGCATCTCATTAGGTTTCTTGTATTCAAATTTCTTCCTTCTATAAAATATGGAATGCAATTTGCGTACTCTTGAAAAAAAAATCCATGTGTTACTAACGTGTTGCCAAACAATAACATGTATTTTCACATGGCCATGTATATCACAACAATAGAGAATGAAATACCATCAAGTTTAGCGAACATGCGCAATATTCTCCTCCTAAATGGATGAGGGTTAAGAAAATATCTGTAAAATCCCCCCCACACAAACAGCCACATGTTGTTTATAAATATATATGTTTTGCATAACAGAATTTCTGCATCGATACAATGCCGCTAACCCCCAGGCCTTCATGCTAATGGGGCCGGAAAAGGGCAATGGTACAAGCTCAGATAAATTTCATGGCCTTCAACAAAGTGATCCGATCCGTCTCATGCAAGAACACTCCCGAGACCTGAACACTTCCAGGGCTAATCAGCCTCGTGACAACAGTTGCTTCCTCGGTAATTCCATGGTCAAGCCGAAAGAGCTGGCCACAGCCCAGAGACAGGATCATGGAGCCGCTTCGTTCCCCGAAGCCTTCGAGGTTAAAGGGTGTGCGCGCGAGGTTATCATAAACCACGAAGCCCGTCTGCCTCAGCATTTCCGCCGCTCCAATAACTAGTTGCCGGTTCCATGTCTCCGCCGAGCCAGAGGTGGCCGTCGACAGCGTCCACATCGATATCCCAATGCTCTCCATGACGAACAAGCTTAGTCGGCCACGCACCGAGGCCAGGAGGAGGTGCTGGTCCACAAGTCTTTCATCGCCCTTGTCATCCATGTAGGGCATCATACTGGAGACGCACCCTGCCGGGAGGTCCATCTTCGTTGCCTGCGCCGCATCGACATCCAGCGCGAGGATCCTCCACTCCGGGTTCATTCGCGAGCCGCTTCGACGGTAGATCCACTAGATGGTGCGGCCGACGACGGCGGGATCGAGAAAGATCACCCCATTTGTTTGGGGGTGGTGCGGGGGGACGAAGGAGGCCTTGCGGACGACGCCCCATTTGCCGTCCTTGGACGAGAAGATCTGGAACCGCATGCTGTTGTCCGCGAGGAGCAGGTCGAAGGAGCCACCGTCGGCGGAGCTTAGCAAGGCGCGTCGGTACGCCTCGGGCAGGGTGGCTTGGGGTGGGTGGGTGACGTGGCCGGTGAGGGTGTTGACGACGTGCAGGGTGATGCGGCCAAGAGAACGGTAAACGCAGCGGTGGAGGAACAGGCCGTCTCTGGCGACCAGGGGCCTGAGCCACGGGGGGTGGATGGTGGTGGCGTCCAGGCAGGCGAGACGCCGGGTTGCCGGGTCTGGGGCATGGATGATGCGATAGCTGGCGGTGTTGCTTTGGTAGTCGAATTCATGGTACGAGACGGCGAGGAGGAGGGCGGGGTCGAACTTGAAGCGGCCGCCGTCGGCCGCGGCTGCTTGAAGCGCGAGGCGGCGGCCGAAGGCCGGGTCGAGGATGGCGCGGCGGAGGATCCTGCCCGTCGCGGCGCAGCGGACGACGGTCGTGACGTCAGAGCGCAGGACGATCTCGAGCAGCAGGTCGAACGAGAGGGCCTCCCTCGCGGACGACGACGCCGGCGGCTTACGACCACGTCGGCGTCTGGTCGACATGGTCGGCTTCTTCTCTCGTGTCTAGGAAGGTGAGATGGTGGAACTCTGAGCAACCGGCGGCACGGATTACCGGGGGGATAGCTAATCTTCAACCGAACAGCGATTTCTGGCTCAATTGAATGGAAGGCCATCGCTAAAATCGGGCGGTTACAGATGGCAAGAGATCATATCCAACCGGCTGATTCTGTCGCCCGCGGAGCCGTCCGATCACGCGGGCGTAGCCTTCTGATAAGACCGGCGGCTGCATGCAACCTTCCTTGCATGTGCGTCGCCACCACTACCGGCAATACAATACCGTCAATACAATTGCCCTTTTCACTTTCAACACGGTAGCCAAAGACTTGTTGACCTACATGCAACATTGATCGGGTGTCGCTGTTGCAAGCGCGACACACGGGTGCTGCAAGGGTCGACCACCTCTTTCTCCAAGCCGGAACCACAACGGTGCAAGACCGGTCATCATTGTTCTTTTGCTACTACAAAGCCAACTACGTAGACGCTGCTAGGAGAGTAGACGCTGCCGCAAGTCGGTCGTTCGAAGGCTGACCACATGGAGGTTGCAAAGATGTTCATCCTTGTTGCGAGTCGGACGCATATGGAAGCTAGAGAAGCGACGTTACAAGTTTATAGATTTTGCCATCGTATTTATAAATATACCATGCTATATAAGATAAAAATGTCACGTGTCCAGCTTCCTAGCGTACGTGGAATTGCATTGATATAGGACATCTCATCGGCGTCTTATGCTACATGTGTATACTGCAATAATAGACAATGAAACATGGAAGATATTATAGTCATCTTTATAGCCAACAAATGCAATCTTCCATGTCCCCATAAATGGAAGATATTATCCGCAGAACTCCCATACTAATTGGCCTTTCAAGTAACATGAATGAGACACGTATTACCATGCAAAAAGTAACATGGAATTGCGGAAAATACCATCAGTAGAACATTCTCCACAAAGGCAGCATACCGTGCTTCTACACAACTATCCGACCGGGCCCCAAGCTCGACCACATCTCGGCATTTTGCGTGCCATCCAAAATGGATGGCTCCTGCATCTTGATTGACTCAACACTTGTTAAAACATGCAACACAAAAACCTTTGACCTACCATTGCGTGTCCAATGTGCATGGCCCATGACAAGGATCGACTCCGCCTCTTCATTCTTTATCCTGCTTTTGCTAGGATATGAAGGGAAGTATAAGATAAAAAATGATACACTTACGGACAAAGTCTACCGAAACAGCCTACGAGGGGCTCTAATTCTGTAGAAAGTTGTCCGTGAGTGTAGCATCGTTGATATAAGATACCAACTGTCCGTCACCCCCTTTGAAAACATATGGGAAACCGTGCCGCCCGCGGGGCTGCCGCACACTCCTCACGATCTTCGTTATCCTCACATTGCTCTAGAAAATTTGGGATGTGAGGAATGCCTTCCGTCAGCAATGCCTAACGGTGGCAGATGTAATAAGAAACGGTCTCTCTGATCTCTCTGTATGGTCAAACCGTCTCAGAAAACCCGAACTTAAAGCTCACGCCGGCTTGTGATGAACCTTTCTTTCCTCTCAATGGCCTTCTGCTTGTGAGATTGCTTTGAAGTATATTCAGGTGGGGATCCTTTCCTCGCTGGTGAAAGTTTTAAATAAAAATATAATAAAATTGGCCACATGTTGACGTAGCAATTTTGTGACGGAACAAGGGGAAAGAAAATGTTGCATAATACAGTAAGAAAGAAGGAAGAAAGCAAAATGGTGCATGCTCAGAAAAATGTCACGGCCTGCAGATAAGAGACTTGATCTATCTCGTGCAAGAAGACGTCCTTGACACGGCCACTTTCCAGGCTGCCGATCCTTTTGACGACGACGGGTGCCTCCTTAATTCCAATGTCGAGGCGGAAGAGCACGCGAGAGCACGCAGACATGATCAATGAGCTGCTTGTTTGCCCGAAACCTTCGAGGTCAAAGGGTGTGTGCGTGAGATCTTTCCTGACATGTAAGAACCCCGCCTGCCTCAAGATCTCGCTCGCTCCGATCACCAGCCGCCGGTTCCATGTCGCCGCCGAGCGAGAGATCAACGTCCACATGGATATCCCAAGGGTCTCCGTGACGAGCAAGCTCAGCTGGCCGCGCACCGAGGCCAGGAGGACGTGCTTCTCGCTGTAATGGCAGCGCAGCATCCTGGAGGCAAAGCCCGGCGGGAGCTCCTTCACGGTTGCCTCCGCCGCGTCGACGTCGAGAGCGAGGTAGTGTTTCCAGCGGCCCTCACGGATGATCCAGTAGACGGTGCGGCCGATGATGGCCGGGCGGGGGCAGGTGCTTATGGGGTGCCCGTGCCAGGCGACGCATGCTTCGCGGACGACGCCCCATTTGCCGTCTTTGGACGAGAAGATCTGGAATCGCATGCTTTCGTCGGCGACGAGCACCTCGAATGAGCCACCGAGGTCGCCGACGCTGAGCAGGACGCGATGGTAGACGTCGGGCACGGTGGCCAGAGGTAGCTCGGTGACCTGGCCCGTGAGCGTGTTGCAGACGTGCAGGTCGACCTCGGGCGAATCGCACCAGCGGAGGAACAGAGCATCTCGGGCGGCCACGGGCTTGAGCCACCGATGGGGACGGATGCTGGCGGCGTCCCGGAGGGCGGTACGCCGGTTTGGTTCGCCGGTACGAACGACGCCGTGGGCGGTACTGGTGGTGTCGTCGCTGCTATCGTCGCCGTAGTATTTCAGGTACGAGACGCCGACGAGGAGGGCGGGGAAGAACTCGACGCCGGCCGCTGCTTGAAGCGCGAGGCGGCGGCGGAAGGCCGGGTCGAGGATGGCGCGGCGGAGGGTCCTGCCGGTTGCGGCGCAGCGGACGATGGTTTTCACGTCGGAGCGGGCGACGATCTCGAGCGAGAGATCGACTGAGAGCGTCTCCGTCGCCGACGCCGGTGCCGGCGGCGTGCGAGTGCGACCACGTTGGCGTCTTTTGGTCGACATTGTCAGCACGGCAACTTGAACTGATCAACGATTTTCCCTAAATTTGTCCAGTGCATGGAAGGAAGGAAGACGGTCGCTAAAATCGGGGCGGTTACTGGTTGACCAGATTGCATGCAGACATAAATACTCCTACGGAGTAGTACGGACTGCCGCAACTACCTCTAAAGCCGGCCGGCACGTGCGCAACCAAATCAGGAATCCTAACTTTGCATCATAATAGGGCATGTACAATGGTTGATAAGACGATCTTATCTTAAATCTTGCATGTAATTTAGAGATGATAAAAAAACATGTCTACAATGGGTCATCTCTTAGCCTTATCTTCAATAACTAGTTATTCCTAAAAACATGGTGAGACATATTGTGCTAAGAGATCATCTCTTGCCTTTTCTTAATTAAAAGAAGACAAGTCTTCTCTTATGATTTATCTCTCCTCCACCTCATCATTTATCCTAGGTGGCATTGCTAAGATAAAACCATTGTACATGCCCATACTACTTGCATTTTTAAAGTGAGAAAACCTGATCACGTGATAGAAACCGAACACAGGGCTTGTCGGAAATATTAGCACTTTTCTAATTAGACTAATTCATAAGTAAAAAATAAGCATGGCAAATATGGTACGCATCTCATACTGACACCCAAGCATAATAGCATGTATAGAGCATAGAAGCAAATCATCTATGAGCAACACATATACGACTAGCATAAGTATGAGTAAACGAGGGATGAACAAATCATACCCTCTGGTTGGCCAGGCCAACGCGGCGGCGGCAGCAGCAGCCTCGGTGTCGTCCGTTGCCTTCTCCTTGGCGGCGGCGGCGGCGTCGGCCATGGTGACGATGCAGGGGAAGTAGTGGAAGCAGAGGCGGACGGAGCTGGGGACGGATCAGGAGCAGTCACGTCGAGACGCTCCTCAAAAACCTTATTGCCGATCTCCCGGGTAGGATCTCGAACGGCAGGGTTCCGGAGGGCAGGGTTCCGGAGGCACCTGCTCTCCCGACCAACCGTGCACGCGATCGTCAGGAGGGGATCGCCGGAGGCAGCACAGAGCAAGGAACGCACTCCCGGGAAGGGAGTCGTCGTTCCCGGAGAAGGGTCGCACACCCGCGAACGGAGTCGACGAATCCCGGGAACGCAAGCCAGCCCACAGTCCAACGTCTCGGGCAGTGGCCCACCTATTAGCGACTCGTTAATTAATCCCTGATTAGTCGTGACGAGGCGAGGCGGGTGACGGAGGAGGAGTACCACTCCTCTTCCCAAGCTTCCAATGGCAAGTGGTAGAGCAGCCCTTATAAAGGGGTCTCAACTCTCCTCAACTAGCAAGGTGGGACTAAACTTCCCACCACCTGCCATCTCATACATGGGCCTCAAGATTAATCAAGAATCATTGTTCATATGGGCTTAAAGCCCATCTATGATTCAACAACCCCCCACCAGATCTCGAGCGAGGCACATAAGTTTGTCAACTATTCTGAACAATGTTTGATATATCAGAAACTTCAGTGGAGACTGTTAAGTTGAACTTCCACCTAGAGCAATAGGATTAGACTTCTTCACAACTGAACAATGGACTATGCCTTGAATTGTCAGTCTGGCGTGCAGAAGTTTCGCTTATTATCAGCTGATACGTGGCTGCCGAAGGCTAAACCCCACGGGTGGAGCTTATTAGCCATACTCCGTACCTTCTCATGAGCTTCCTAGAGATTACTCAATCTCATAGACTGTGACCAGCAGTCGGGCTCACATAGGTGTGTTCCTCCAAAGAATGCTCTGTAGGTTAGCATCTTGCTTACACAAGCTTTAGAACACATTAAGACAAAAGTCAGCCTGCCTTACAGAATTGAGAGTATTACTGCATCTCCAACCTAGTGGGTTCATTAGGGATACTCTCCTCAGTTGACCGGTGGATTGTTTTCCCAGGTCTAATTCACGGGATCTCGATCGCATAGGTTGGGTTACCCCCATGGCAACTTACGTGGGTCTCATACCCATCTCCCTCGATGCATTTTCTATCACAATCTGTGATAGCCCTTTCGTAAAAGGGTCTGCCAGATTCTTAGCCGTCTGGATATAATCCAACGCTATTACTCCGGAGTTTCTTGATTTTCTGACAGATTTTAATCTTCTTCTTATGTGCTTTGTGGATTTCATGTTGTCCTTTGAACTCTTAGCCTTGGCAATCACCGTTTGATTGTCACAGTTCATAAGGACAGCCGACACTGGTTTATCAACCACCGGCAAATCCATCAAAAGCTCTCGAAGCCATTCTGCTTCGACGCATGATGTGTCTAATGCTGTGAGTTTTGCTTCCATAGTCGATCTGGTTAAGATCGTCTGCTTGCAAGACTTCCAGGAAACAGCACCAACACTAAGTGTGAAGACATGTCCACTTGTAGCTTTCATCTCATCAGCATCAGATATCCAATTCGAATCACTATACCCCTCAAGTATCGTCGGGTACCCAGAATAATGACTCCAATAGTTCGCAGTACCTTGCAAGTAATGCATCACTCGCTCAATAGCATGCCAATGCACATCTCCCGGATTGGAAACAAACCGGCTCAGTTTGCACACAACAAATGAGATGTCAGGACGAGTAGCACATGCTAGGTACATCAGTGAACCAACCACTTGAGAATATCTCAATTGATCTACAGCTGTGCCTTCGAACTTCTCATACGCTAGGATCATATGGTGTTGTAGAAGGTTTGCAGTCCGAATGTCCAAAACGGCTCAAAATCTTCTCAACATAGTGGGATTGCAAAAGTGTAATTCCATCCTCAGAATTTCTCAGTAGCTTGATGTTCAAGATAACATCACCCACTCCCAAGTCTTTCATCTCAAAGTTATGAGATAGAAAAGCCTTGACCTCCTCAATGACTTTGAGGTGGGTCCCAAATATCAGTATGTCATCGACATACAGACACAGTATAACTCCTTCGCCCCCACCATAGCGATAGTATACACATTTGTCAGCTTCGTTAACAACAAAGCCAACAGATGTCAGATTAGTGTTGAACTTCTCATGCCATTGCTTAGGCACTTGTTTCAGGCCATACAAGGATTTCACTAGTTTGCACACCTTTCTTTCCTGGCCATTTACTACAAAGCCATCTGGATTTTGCATGTAAATTTCCTCGTCTTGCTCTCCATTAAGGAAAACCATCTTAACGTCCATCTGATGAACGAGGACACCATGCGAGGCAGCCAAAGCAAGTAACACTCGAATGGTTGTCAGTCTAGCCACTGGTGAGTAAGTGTTGAAGAAATCCTCTTCTTATTTCTGGGTATAACCCTTGGCCACAAGCCTAGCCTTGTACTTCTCAACAGTACCATCGGGCCTAAGCTTCTTATTGAACACCCACTTACATCCCAATGCTTTGCAACCATAAGGACGATCTGTGATCTCCCAAGTCCCGTTAGCCAAGATGAAATCCATCTTGCTGCGGACCGCATCCTTCCAATAGTCAGCATCCGGAGATGCATAAGCTTCTAAAATGGAACCGGGAGTGTCATCATCCATGAGGTACACGAGGAAATCATCACCAAAAGACTTTGCAGTCCTCTGTCTCTTGCTCCTAACAGGAGCTTCCTCATCATCCTCCGTGGAACTCTCATCACTTTTATGTTCATAATATTCCATCAGAATGGTAGGTTCAGGAGTCTCATTAGATTCCAGGCTAGAAGTGCTTTGCATATCTCTCATGGGGAAAATATCCTCAAAGAATGTAGCATCCCTAGACTCCATGATCATACCGACCTTCATGTCGTGTACATCAGATTTCATCACTAGAAATCTATAGCCAACGCTATGCTTGCGTAGCCAAGAAAAACGCAGTCCATGGTCTTTGGTCCCAACTTGCGCTTTTTGATTATCGACACGTTGACTTTCGCCAAACAGCCCCAAGTGCGTAAGTAAGAGAGTGTAGTTCTTTTCTTTTCCCATTGCTCATAGGGAGTAGTCTCATTATCCTTTGTGGAAACTTTATTCAGGACATGACATGATGTCAATACAACCTCCCCCCACCATGCCTTGGATAAACCCGAGGTATCTAACATGGCATTAACCAAATCAGTTAGAGTACGGTTTTTCTGTTCGGCAACCCCGTTTGACTAGGGTGAGTAGGGAGGCGTCCTCTCATGAATAATACCATGTTCCGTACAAAATAAATCAAACTCATTAGAAAAGTACTCTCCACCATGATCAGACCGGGCTCGTTTTATTTTCTTCTCAAGTTGGTTCTCAACTTCAGCCTTATCGACTTTAAAGTAGTGTAGAGCCTCATCCTTGGTATTTAACAAATACACATAGCAGAATCTAGTGGAATCATCAATCAGAGTCATGAAGTATTTCTTTCCACCTTTAGTCAACACACCATTCATCTCACAGAGATCTGAATGTATGAGCTTGAACGGTGCCAGGTGCCTCTCCTTCTCAAGCTTGTGAGGCTTTCGAGGTTGCTTAGCTTGCACACACGCATGGCACTTAGAGCCTTTATCTAAAGTGAAACTCGGGATTAAATCCATCTTAGCTAGCCACGTCATACAACTGCAATTGATGTGACAAAGACGTGAATGACAAACCTCAGATTCGTTTACATTAGAATGAATTTGGTTCATGACTTTATTACAGAAATCTTCCAGGGAAGGCGAAACAAACCACCACAATCATATCCTTTTCCAACAAATAGTCCAAACCGAGATAGAGTACTTTGTTAGACTCAAATACTAACTTAAACCCTTCTTTACATAGAAGGGAGCCACTAACAAGATTCTTCTTGATGGCGGGGACATGTTGCACATTCTTCAGTTGCATGATCTTTCCCGAAGTATACTTCAGATATACCGTGCCAACACCATGAACAGAAGCATGCAAGCTATTCCCCATCCGAACGAAACACTCTCGTGCGACCTGGTAAGAAGAAAATAGAGACACATCAGCACACACATGAATATTAGCCCTAGTGTCAACCCACCAATCGGTGGACTGACAAACTGAAAGTATGGTAAACAGATTACCATACCCAGATGCCGCGTCATTGTTGCTCAGAGTGACATTGACAGACTCGGAGTCTTGTCCTGACTTCTTGTACTTGTTTGGGCACTTGTTTGCCCAGTGTTCCTCTAAACCACAAGTAAAACAGCCATCTCTCTTTTTGTCTTTCTTCTTACCCTTCTGCTTAAAGGTCATATTTTGCTGGACAGAGTTCTTCCCCTTGAACTTGTGGAAGTTCTTTTGCACCACATTGGTGCTAGAAGAACCCTCTGTCCCTTTCAAGTGTGAGTCCTTTGCTCTCGAGTTCTGCTCAATACTGAGATGACCAATGACATCCTCAACAGAGAACTCACGTCTCAAGTGCTTGAGAGAAGTAGCAAAGTTCCTCCAACTAGGAGGGAATTTTGCAATAATATATGCAACCCGCGACAAACTTATCCGGTAACTCACACTTCAGGAGCTCCAGCTCCTTAGCAATGCACTGTATCTCATGAGCTTGGTCCAATACAGGACGGTTATCAACCATCTTGTAATCATGGAACTGCTCCATGGCATACAGCTCACTGCCAGCATCAGTTGCACCAAATTTGACTTCGAGCGCATCCCACAAGTTTTTGGCACCCCGCATATGAATATATGCGTCAACCAACTTGTCTCCAATCACACTCAGAACTGCTCCCACAAAGATTGTGGTTGCCTCCCTAAATGCCTTCTCCTGCTCAGGAGCATTCGTTTCTGTGGGGGGCACACCGCCAACCCAGAACATGGTCATCGATATGAGCCACAAGGTGGTCCTTGTCTGTCAACGCTTAAAATACGTCCTGGTAAACTTTTCCGGTTTTAGACTTGCAGCAAAGCCTTGAATCAAAAAGTGCCTAAAATAAGGTTTTTGGATTGTTGGAATATTAGCACTTTTCCAATTAGACTAATCCATGAGTAAACAGTAAGCATGGCAAATACGGTATGCATCTCATAGCAATACCTAAGCATACTAGCATGTACAGAGCATAGAAGAAAATCATCTATGAGCAGCACATATACAACTAGCATAAGTACGAGTAAATGAGGGATGAACAGATCATACCCTCGGGTTGGCTAGGCCAACGCGGCGGCGGCAGCAGTAACCTCGACGTCGTACGTGGCCTTTTTCTTGGCGGCGGCATCTGCGACCATGGTGTCGATGCAGGGGAAGTAGTGGAAGCATAGGCAGACGGAGCTGGGGACGGATCGGGAGCAGTCGCGTCGAGACGCTCCCCAAAAACCTTATTGCCGATGTCCCGGGCAGGATCTCGAACGATAGGGTTCCAGAGTTACCTGCTCTCCCAACCAACCGTGCATGCGGTCATCGGGATGGGATCGCCGGAGGCAGCACAGAGCAAGGAACAGTAGATGACGGCTAGGTTACGCGAGAGGGAGTGAGTGAACCGAACTAGGTCACTCCACTGGGCAGAGCCTTCTTATATAGACCATCAGGTAGGAAGTCGTGGGCCTGGATGGAGGCCCATGACCGAGTCGACGCACTCACCGGAAGGGAGTCGTCGTTCCCGGAGAAGGGTCGCACACCCGCAAACGGAGTCGACGAATCCCGAGAATGCAAGCCATCCCACAGTCCAACGTCTCGGACAGTGGCCCACCTGTTAGCGACTCGTTAATTAATCCCTGATTAGGCAAGGCGAGGCGAGGCGAGGCGAGGCATGGCAAGGCGGACGGAGGAGGAGGAGGAGCGCGCGTGTACCACTCATCTTCCCAAGCTCCCAATGGCAAGTAGTAGAGCAACCCTTATAAAGGGGTCTCAACTCTTCTCAACTAGCAAGGTGGGACTAAACTTTCCACCACCTGCCATCTCATACATGGGCCTCAAGATTAACCAAGAATCGTTGTTCATATGGGTCTAAAGCCCATCTATGATTCAACAGGGCTGACGCTGCCGAGGCACGAGATCCTAGCTCTCAAAAGCAGCATCCACAGCAATACTCATGATTTCCTGCAGCTGGCATGACAGGCCAGACGAATAACTTATATGTAGTCGCAGGCACACAACAACCATAACATGTACCAAGACAAAGATCCGCATACACATGCACAAACATGTCAACTTAAATAATGTCATCCATTTGGAGGGGAAAATTGATGCTTGATACAAATCCTTGCACTTGTGGGCCTAACACCTTTTTCGAGAAGGAGGAATACCCCCGGCCTCTGCATCAAGCGATGCACACAACCATCTTTATTGTATTATTCAACAAGGTCTTACAAGATAAATGCATAGATCGCTCAACACCTTCTTAGTTGAGAGGAAGCAATTATCCACATTTTTTTAGTTTGTAACTGGAAGGGTTTTGATTTGTTTTCTTTTGTTTTAATCCTATAGCTTTTGTATAATTTCCTGAGTAGCTACATTTTTTAAAGAGAAGATTTACTCATATATTTTTTGGTGCAATTTGCACTAGAAATATGAAATCAGTTAGTTTGCGCATTTGGAAGCCTAAATACACATACAATTATTCTGTGCAATTTTCGTTTACAAATATGCAATTCACTAGTTTAGAATTTCTTTGTGTACAAATTCGGGTTTAAAATTGTACAGTTGGGTAGTTTGCACTTTTTGAAACCGGAAAGTGCAAATAATTGATTTTGTGCAATTTTTTATTTTAGAAAGAATTAAGCGTATGAGAGATACAATGAAGCTATGGAAGAGAGTCATTGAGCAGCGCTTAAGAAGTATGACAAGTATGATAAAACAATCAGTTTGGTTTCATGCCGGGGAGGTCGACCATGAAAGCCATTTTCTTGGCACAACAACTCATGAAGAGATACATGGAGCAAAAGAAGGACATGCATCTGGTGTTCATTGACTTATAGGAGGCTTACGATAAGAAACCGCTAAATGCATCTGGTGGATCTTGGAGAAATAGAAGTCCCAACAAACTACATTACCCTCATCGAAGACATGTATGATAATGTTGTGACAAGTGTTCGAATAAGTGATGGCAACACTGATGACTTCCTGATACCTCTCCAACGTATCTATAATTTATGAAGCATTCATGCTATTTTATTATCTGTTTTGAATGATTACGGGCTTTATTATACACTTTTATATTATTTTTGGGACTAACCTATTAACCGGAGGCCCAGCCCATATTGATGTTTTCTTGCCTATTTCAGTGTTTCGAAGAAAAGGAATATCAAACGGAGTCCAAACGGAATGAAACCTTCGGAAAAGTTATTTTTGGAACAGAAGCAATCCCGGGAACTTGGAGTGCAAGCCAGGGAAGCATCGAGGAGGCCACGAGATAGGGGGCGCCCCCCCCCCCTGGGCGCACCCTCCACCCTCGTGGGCCCCTCGAGGCTCCCCCGACCGACTTCTTTCGCCTATATAAGTCCACATACCCTAAAACCTTCGAAGAACACAATAGATCGGGAGTTCCGCCGCCACAAGCCTCTGTCGCCACCAAAAACCTCTCGGAAGCCCGTTCCGACACCCTGCCGGAGGGGGGATCCCTCACCGGTGGCCATCTTCATCATCCCGGCGCTCTCCATGACGAGGAGGGAGTAGTTCACCCTCGGGGCTGAGGGTATGTACCAGTAGCTATGTGTTTGATCTATCTCTCTCGTGTTCTTGACTTCGCACGATCTTGATGTATCACGAGCTTTGCTATTATAGTTGGATCTTATGATGTTTCTCCCCCTCTACTCTCTTGTAATGGATTGAGTTTCCCCTTTGAAGTTATCTTATCGGATTGAGTCTTTAAGGATTTGAGAACACTTGATGTATATCTTGTCGTGCTTATCTGTGGTGACAATGGGATATCACGTGATCCACTTGATGTATGTTTTACTTGCGGGTTCCGCCCATGAACCTATGCATAGGGGTTGGCACACGTTTTCGTCTCGACTCTCCAGTAGAAACTTTGGGGCACTCTTAGAAGTACTTTGTGTTGGTTGAATAGATGAATCTGAGATTGTGTGATGCATATTGTATAATCATGCCCACGGATACTTGAGGTGACAATGGAGTATCTAGGTGACATTAGGGTTTTGGTTGATTTTGTGTCTTAAGGTGTTATTCTAGTATGAACTCTATGATAGGTTGGACGAAAAGAATAGCTTCGTGTTATTTTACTACGGACTCTTGAATAGATAGAACAGAGAGGATAACTTTGAGGTGGTTTCGTACCCTACCATAATCTCTTTGTTTGTTCTCCTCTATTAGTGGCTTTGGAGTGACTATTTGTTGCATGTGGAGGGATTGTTATATGATCTATCTATGTTATTATTGTTGAGAGAACTTGCACTAGTGAAAGTATGAACCCTAGGCCTTGTTTCCTATCATTGCAATACCGTTTACACTCACTTTTATCATTAGTCACCTTGCTGTTTTTATATTTTCAGATTATAAAAACTTATATCTACCATCCATATTGCACTTGTATCACCATCTCTTCACCGAACTAGTGCACCTATACAATTTACCATTGTATTGGGTGTGTTGGGGACACAAGAGACTCTTTGTTATTTGGTTGCAGGTTGCTTGAGAGAGACCATCTTCATCATACGCCTCCTATGGATTGATAAACCTTAGGTCATCCACTTGAGGGAAATTTTCTACTGTCCTACAAACCTCTGCACTTGGAGGCCCAACAACGTCTACAAGAAGAAGGTTGTGTAGTAGACATCAAGCTCTTTTTTGGCGCCGTTGCCGGGGAGGTGAGTGCTTGAAGATATATCTTTAGATCTTGCAATCGAATCTCTTTGTTTCTTGTTTTATCACTAGTTTAGTTTATAAAAGAAAACTACAAAAAAATGGATTTGAGTTTGTCTCATACGCTTCATCTTTTTAATATCTTTTGTGAGAATGGTGAAAAGGAAAATTGTGCTCAAGTGCTAGAACAAGAAATCTATAGAATGTTTGATACTAAGTCTTTGAATGATGAGCATGATTGCAATGTTGTTAGTATGAACTCTTTGAATATCCATAGTACTAATGATGATTGCACTAGTTATGATGAAAATGTCTCTTATAAGCATGTCGATTTTTGTGGAGTAGATTGGGTTTGCAAGTACATACCAAATAGGGAAAATAGATATTGCAAGAGGCATAAGCATTTAGAAACTAAATGGTTGCTAGAAAGGCTAAATGTGAGTGCTGAAAATTTAAATTTCCTTTGCCGTACTTGTGAACTTTGCAATGAACGTGGTCATTTACATCTCCGATGAAAATTGTTTCATGATAGAATCGTGTGCAAAAATTGTGATGATATGATTTCCCTTGAACATCATAATGAACTAAGTTTTCTTTTGGGTTATGAAAAAATGAAATGCTTAATTAAGGACCTTCCAGAATTTTCCCATGAGAAATTTCTTGATTTTGATCTAGAAGATATTTATTTGTACTGTGCAGTGAATTGCATTGAAAATCCTTATATTGCCAATTACCTAAAGAAAAGAAAGCAAATAGAAGATGAAGAGAATACTAATGAAAGGGAAGAGACTTCCCAATATCCTCCTACTATTTCTTATGATGAATCAGGTAACGAGGAGGAGCTTTCTATTCAACTAATCTCATCTATAAGGAGCTCAAATAAGAAGGTTGAACCCACACATAATGTGAAGAAGAAAAAGAAAAGAAGGAGAAACAAAGGTAAAAAGGTATCCCTCCCAAATGATGTTGCTCCTACTACTACTGTGATGATGATAATTGCTATACTATTGGTGCTATCCATACTATTAATGATGAGAGTGCTTATGCTTATGGTATGAAAAGGCCCAAGCTTGGGGAAGCTATGTTTGATGAGGATGACATATTTGAGAATATATTTGCTGAAATTAATGTTTGTCCCAAGCTTGGGGATGCTATGTTTAATGAAGATGATATTTTTAGCATCCCAAGTTTTGATATGCAAAGTTGTTATGATGATGGCATGCCTCTTACCTATGATGATTATATTGATGAAAGTGAGTTTGGAAGAGTGTCAACTTTAGGAAGTAGTGATCCCACTATTTTGGAGTATGTTGAATTTTATTGTGATGAATATGAAAGTGGATTTGGAAGAGTGTCAACTTTATTTAGTGATGATACCATTATCTTGGGAGAGGTTTCAATCAATTATGATGAGAACGAAGTTGCTACTTATGATGATTATTGTGATGAAACTTATGCTATAAAAAGTAGTGATGATTATATTTATAAAACTTGTCATGATTATGATTACCCTTTTTCTAAACATTAATCTTTTAATGTGGAAACAATTTATAGTATTCAAGTCTCTTATGATACTCCCACTATTCCGAATGAGAAGGATTTTGCGTATGTGGAGAGTAGTAAATTTTCTATGCTTGTAGATCATGAAAAGAATGCTTTAGTTGCTGGTTATACTGTTGAATTCATTCATGAGGCTACTGAAAATTATTATGAGAGAGGAACATATGCTTGTAGCAATAGGATCAAGTTTCCTCTCTATGTGCTTAAAATCTTGAAGGTATGCTTGTTTTGCCGTCCTAAGCTAGTTACTTATTGTTCCCATAAGTTGTTTGCTCACAAAATCTCTATGCATAGGAAGTGGGTTAGACTTAAATGTGCTAGTCATGTGCTTCATGATGCTCCCGTTATGTTTCAATTCTTATCTTTTATGTGAGCATCATTGTCATCATCATGCCTAGCTAGAAAGGCATTAAAGAAAAGTGCTTGTTGGGAGACAACCCAATATTTACCCTTACTGTTTTTGTGTGTCCACATGATTATACTACTGTAGTAATCATGTTTTATAGCTTTTGTTTCAATAAAGTGCCAAGTAAGACCTTTAGGATAGCTTACGGTGATAGTTGTGTTGATCCTGCTGAAAATCAGAAACTTTTGCACCCAGTAAATTAGTTTTTCTAATTCACAGGAACGTGTTTTTGACCTGATTCTTTTTTCTCTGGATTGGTACACAAATTGTTTAGGACTTCCTAATTTGGTAGGATTTTTGTAGTTCCATAAGTATACGTTTGATACAGATTACTACAGACTGTTCTGTTTTTAACAGATTCTGTTTTCTATGTGTTGTTTGCTTATTTTGATGAATCTATGAGTAGTATCGGAGGGTATGAACCATAGAGAAGTTGGAATACAGTAGATATTACACCAATATGAATTTATAATGAGTTCACTACAGTACCTAAGTGGTGGTTTTATTTTCTTATACTAACGGAGCTTACGAGTTTTCTGTTGAGTTTTGTGTTGTGGAGTTTTCAAGTTTTGGGTAAAGATTCGATGAACTATGGAATAAAGAGTGGAAAGAACCTAAGCTTGGGTATTACCAAGGCACCCCAAGGTAACATTCAAGGACAACCAAGATCCTAAGCTTGGGTATGCCCCGGATGGCATCCCCTCTTTCATCTTCGTTCATCGGTAACTTTACTTGGAGCTATATTTTTATTCACCACATGATACGTGTTTTGCTTGGAGCGTCATTTTCTTTTGTTAGTATTTGCTTGCTGTTATTTAGAATAATTTTTTGCATCTTTAGTTTCAATAAAAATATCAAGGATAGCCTTTATCATGCTTATTTTACTTGTATACATGTTGCTGTTTGAAAACAGAAAGTTTACCACTGTTGCAAACATTCCCTAGAAAAGTCATAGAATGATATAATGCTGAAACTTTTTCATATTGAGATCTGATAAATCTTCTACAGAGTAGTATTTTTCTCACAATTTTTGGAGTTAGGGAAGTATGATGAATCTTGCATTCTTTACAGACTATACTGTTTTGGCAGATTGCTGTTATGGTTGCATTGTTTGCATATGCTTGCTTGTTTAATGATTCTATTTGAGGATAGGAGTATTAAATATGTAGAGGCATTTAGTATGCAATGTTGAATAATAATTTTAGTGATTTGTTATAGTAGAAAATGATAAGGTTTTGCATTGGTTTATACTAACCTATCTCACGAGTTCTTGTTGAGTCTGGTGTGGATGAAGCTTTTGAGAAACAGAGAAACCATGATATGAGAGAATTAAGGAGACACAAAATCTCAAGCTTGGGGATGCCCAAGGCACCCCAATATAATATTTCAAGAAGTCTCAAGCATCTAAGCTTGGGGATGCCCCGATAGGCATCCCACCTTTCTTCTTCAACAATTATCGGTTAGTATCGGTTGAGCCTAAGTTCTTGCTTCTTCACATGAGTTGTGCTATCCTTGCAATGTCATTTTATTTTGTTTTGCTTGCTGTTTGAATACAATACCAAGATCTGAAATTCTTAAATGAGAGAGAGTCTTCACATAGTTACATAATTATTTAGCTACTCATTGATCTTCACTTATATCTTTTTGGAGTAGTTTTTCATTTACTCGTGTGCTTCACTTATATCCTATGAGTAAATGGTTGAATGAGTTGAATGTCATAAATCTGAAATTATATATGTCTCATTTGCTTTTCCCATGGGGAGTAATGACTTCACATCTAAAAAGTAGAGGTTGTAAATTTATTGAAGGTTAGCAAGCATTGTATTGGTCATTTGAACAATTCATGAAAGAATATTGAAGGAAGAGAGATTTCACATATAAATATACTATCTTAGACATCTTTTATAATTGTGAGCACTCATTAAGTATTACATGCTAAAGAGTTGATGTTGGACAAGGAAGACAACGTAATGGGTTATGTTTTCTCACATCTCAGTTAAAGTATATTGTCATGGATCATTCAAACATGTTGAGCTTGACTTTCCCCTTCATGCTAGAAAAAATTCCTTGCACCAAGTAGAGATACTACTTGTGCTTCCAAATATCCTTAAACTCAGTTTTTGCCATGAGTGTCCACCATACCTACCTATATGCGGTAGTTACCTGCCGTTCCAAGTAAATTTGCATGTGTCAAACTCTAAACCTTCAAATAATAATCTGTTTTGTATGCCCGAATCGCTCATGTAGCGACTAGGGGCTGTCAGTATCTTCCATGCTAGGTGGGTTATTCTCAAGATGAGTGGACTCCGCTCATCATTCACGAGAAAAATGGCTGGTAACCGGGATGCCCAGTCCCATGATCAAAAGATCAAAATCAAATCAAAAATAATTGCAGACAAAACTCCCACAGGACTGTTGTTGGTATGGACAGTACCCCTTTGTTTCGGATGGCCGTGGAGTGTGATTGTTGGTGGAGGGGGAGTAAAATCTTTACCATTCTATTTGGGAACCGCCTATAATGTATGTAGTATAGAAGATATTGGGAACTCTTGGTTGTTATGTTGACAATGAGATCATACCTCTCAAAATTATTTATCTCTATTTCAAAATTGAGCTCTGGCACCTCTGCAAATCCCTGCTTCCCTCTGCGAAGGGCCTATCTTTTACTTTATGCAAGAGTCAAGGTGATCTTCACCTTTCCTTTTTTCATTTTATCCTTTGGCAAGCACCTCATGTTGGAAAGATCCTTA
>NC_041389.1:605779986-605841905 GCF_002162155.2 Triticum dicoccoides
GAAATTATAAGCCCCTATATTTCTCAGTGTCCAATTAAAACTCCATAACCATAAGTATTGTGTGAGTGTTAGCAATTGTAGAAGACTATATGATAGTTGAGTATGTGGAGTTTGCTAAATCAAAGCTCTAACATAGACCCTTCCTGAAAATAAGATGAATTGTAATTGTTTGATGACTGAGAATGAAGTTTGCTAGTTTGCAAGAAAGTTTATGGTCTATGCTTTAACATGTGAATTGCTTGTTACTTGATCGTGAGAAGTTTTATGAGATGAACTGCTGTTATGACATATAATCATGCTAGAAAAGGTGATTGAAATTATCATTGATCAAACTTGTGCACCTGCTAGCATTCACACTTCATAAATTCTTTCTTTTATCATTTACCTACTCGAGGACGAGCAGGAATTAAGCTTGGGGATGCTGATACGTCTCCAACGTATCTATACTTTATGAAGCATTCATGCTATTTTATTATCTGTTTTGAATAATTACGGGCTATATTATACACTTTTATATTGTGGGACTAACCTATTAACCGGAGGCCCAGCCCATATTGTTGTTTTCTTGCCTATTTCAGTGTTTCAAAGAAAAGGAATATCAAACGGAGTCCAAACGGAATGAAACCTTCGGAAAAGTTATTTTTGGAACAGAAGCAATCCCAGGAACTTGGAGTGCAAGCCAGGGAAGCATCGAGGAGGCCACGAGATAGGGGGGCGCGCCCACCCCCTGGGCACACCCTCCACCCTCGTGGGCCCCTCGAGGCTCCCCCGACCGACTTTTTTCGCCTATATAAGTCCACATACCCTAAAACCTTCGAAGAACACAATAGATCGGGAGTTCCGCCGCCGCAAGCCTCTGTAGCCACCAAAAACCTATCGGGAGCCCGTTCTGACACCCTGCCGGAGTGGGGGATCCCTCACCGGTGGCCATCTTCATCATCCCGGCGCTCTCCATGACGAGGAGGGAGTAGTTCACCCTCGGAGCAGAGGGTATGTACCAGTAGCTATGTGTTTGATCTCTCTCTCTCTCTCTCTCATGTTCTTGACTTCGCACGATCTTGATGTATCGCGAGCTTTGCTATTATAGTTGGATCTTATGATGTTTCTCCCCCTCTACTCTCTTGTAATGGATTGAGTTTTCCCTTTGAAGTTATCTTATCGGATTGAGTCTTTAAGGATTTGAGAACACTTGATGTATGTCTTGCCGTGCTTATCTGTGGTGACAATGGGATATCACGTGATCCACTTGATGTATGTTTTGGTGATCAACTTGCGGGTTCCGCCCATGAACCTATGCATACGGGTTGGCACACGTTTTCGTCTCAACTCTCCGGTAGAAACTTTGGGGTACTATTTGAAGTACTTTGTGTTGGTTGAATAGATGAATCTGAGATTGTGTGATGCATATTGTATAATCATGCCCACGGATACTTGAGGTGACAACGGAGTATCTAGGTGACATTAGGGTTTTGGTTGATTTTGTGTCTTAAGGTGTTATTCTAGTATGAACTCTATGATAGATCGAACGGAAGGAATAGCTTCATGTTATTTTACTACGGACTCTTGAATAGATAGAACAGAAAGGATAACTTTGAGGTGGTTTCGTACCCTACCATAATCTCTTCGTTTGTTCTCCGCTATTAGTGGCTTTGGAGTGACTCTTTGTTGCATGTTGAGGGATTGTTATATGATCTATCTATGTTATTATTGTTGAGAGAACTTGCACTAGTGAAAGTATGAACCCTAGGCCTTGTTTCCTATCATTGCAATACCGTTTACGCTCACTTTTATCGTTAGTCACCGTGCTGTTTTTATATTTTCAGATTACAAAAACTTATATCTACCATCCATATTGCACTTGTATCACCATCTCTTCGTCAAACTAGTGCACCTATACAATTTACCATTGTATTGGGTGTGTTGGGGACACAAGAGACTCTTTATTATTTGGTTGCAGGGTTGCTTGAGAGAGACCATCTTCATCCTACGCCTCCTACGGATTGATAAACCTTAGGTCGTCCACTTGTGGGAAATTTACTACTGTCCTACAAACCTCTGCACTTGGAGGCCCAACAACATCTACAAGAAGAAGGTTGTGTAGTAGACATCACTTCCCAATTAAAATTGGACTGTATCAGGGGTCAGCTTTGAGTCCTTATCTTTTTGCTTTGGTGATGGATGAGGTCACAAGGGATATACAAGGAGATATTTCATGGACCCATGGTGTATGCTCTTTGTGGATGATGTGATGCTAGTCGATGATAGTCGGATGGGGGTCAATAGGAAGTTAGAGCTATGAAGGCAAACCTTGGAACCCAAAGGTTTTAGACTTATAGTAGAACTAAAGACGAGTACATGAGGCGCGGTTTCAGTACTACTAGGCACGAGGAGGAGGAGGAGACGAAGATTAGCCTTGATGGGCAAGTGATGCCTCAAAAGGACACCTTTCGAAATTTGAGGTCAATGTTGTATAAGGATGGGGATATTGATCAAGATGTGAATCATCGAATCAAAACTAGATGGATGAAGTAGCGCCAAGCTTCTGGCATTGTTTGTGACAAGAGAGTGCCGCAAAAGCTAAAAGGCAAATTCTATAGGACGGCGGTTCGACCCGCAATGTTGTATGGCGTTGAGTGTTGGCCGACTAAAATGCGACATGTTCAACAGTTAGTTGTGGCGGAGATGCGCATGTTGTGATGGATGTGTAGCCACACAAGGAAGGACCGAGTCCGGAATGATGATATACGATATAGAGTTGGGGTAACACCGATTGGAGTGAAGTTTGTCCAACATCGTCTGAGATGGTTTGGATATATTCAACGTAGACCTCCAGAGGCACCAGTGCATAGCAGACGACTAAAGCATGCTTATAATGTTAAGAGAGGTCGGAGTAGACCGAACTTGATATGGAAGGAGTCTGTAAAGAGAGATTTGAAGAACTGTAGTATCACCAGAGAACTAGCCATGGATAGAGGTGCGTGGAAACTTGCTATCCATTTGCCAGAATCATGAGTTGGTTGCGAGATCTTATGGATTTCATCTCTAGCCTACCCTAACTTGTTTGGGACTAAAGGCTTTGTTGTTGTTGTAGAAATTACGTTTACCAATGCATGATTGCCAGCACCTCCTATGACTCGAATACACATTTCATGCAATCTTGACTTATGAAATATGGAATCATTAATCATAGTGTTTTTTTATGAAATATATTATTCTTTGTATTTGTATTTAGTAAGTTTTTTGTCAAGAGTATTCAGTTAGTGTTGGTCTAGATCATTATTGAGGAAATCGTTAACTGGTAGCTGCTCGGTTGGCTGGTGAGTAGGGGATTAATCAGCTAATCGGCAAGTTAATCGGCCATTTAATCAATTAATCGGACGATTTATCGGTTTATAGGCTACTCGGTGACCCTACGAGTAAGGATTAATCGGCAAGTTAACTGGTTAATCGGATAAATTATTGAACAGGGGTCTAGATATATGTAAGAAATACTCCTCTATTCGGAAATAACTGACGTTATTTTAGTTTCACGGAAAAACACACGGTTATCTTCCACATTGCAAAAGCTATACTTCTCCTTTTTGAAAAAAAAACGACGTCGGGCCTTTTCTCGCCCATTGCGAAACCTAACTCACGCCTCCTGGCATGAGGGAGTGGGAGGTCCCAATACTGTAGCTCCTCTGGCTCAAATTTTTCCTCTTATTTCTTCACCTGTTTTCTTCTATGGTTTTCTTTGTTTTCCATTTGTTCAACACATTTCTACTTTTTTCAATACATATTGTACATTTTTAGTATACATGTTGAACTTTTTTTATACAGGTCATTTTTAAAATACATGATGTATATTTTTAAGTGCTTGTTTTGAACATTTTTTACGTGTTAAACATTTTTCAGATACACGTTGAACAATTTTTATTGGCATGAAACATTTTTTAACTACCCGGTTTTCTTTACATTGTATATCTTTTTAAATGACACAAACATTTTCTTTAAACTCGCGAATATGTCTTCCAATGTCACATACATTTTGTGAACGGTACTTTTATACTACGTGACCATATTTCTACATATATTTCGAAATCTGAGAATAGTAATGTCATCTCTCAAAACCGGCAACTTTGTAGTGGTTTATATATCAAGTTATCCATTAATCTTGTTTGTAGTAAGGATTACAAGCTAAGATAATTTCACCGGCTCTAACTAGCACAATATGTTCTCTCGAGAAAAAAAAAGTAGCACATTATGTGCAAATACATTTTATTTTGACATGTATCTTTTGAATGCAGATCTATGCTGGATCCGGGTCTTGAACGCAGTAGTAGTGGTACAGAATGTCACCGCCTCGAGCCGTAGCCAACTTACTTACCGTTGCTAGTTTTGACTCTTGAGGAAACATTCAGAAAGCTCATATCCGCTTGCTGATGTTTAACCATCATTTTTCATTGTGCAGCTCCCATCTTGGCATCCTTATACAGCTGATCAACGCGATCCTGCGGCATAATTTTGTTCCTCCTGTGAGCAAAAACCACTAACTGCAACGAGCATGATCAAGTTTGTTCTCTCTAACCTTGTAATATTTGAGCAGCTGGGGCCTCTTGAGCTTGAAAGTTGGGGTGATCAGGTCCTTGTCGATGCTGAATGGCACAGGCTCCAGGTGAACGGCCCTCAGCATCTCAAATCCTCTCAACTGCATGCATGGCACGAGATCGTAGCTTATGATGGAATACAAAATGGGCACAGATACATATCATAGCTTGCTAAATTTATTCGTGTATCGACGACGACGTACCCCGAGTTTCTTCCCGGTTTGATTCAGCTCATCCTGGATGTACCTCCTCGCCTTGGGATCACTGCACAACTCAGCGTAGTCACCAGACTTGCCGTTAAGTGCAGCCCAGTCCTCAATGGCTTGCTTCTCAGGGACGACCACAGCAACAAGGAAGGACTCGAAGCTGTTCCCGTAGACCCAAACCTTGTTCAAACAGGAGAGACTCTTGGTCAGTTACATCTGAACAAAACCATGAATCTGACGCACTGTAATTTTATTTATTTATTCATTCTGTTTTTGCTTATCGTACCGACGCAACGAGTTGAGACTGCGTGTATGCGCTTTCCAGGACCTCCACTGCCACATACTCCCCCTGGGACAGCTTGAAGATGTTCTTCTTTCTGTCGATGATCTTCATCGTGCCATCCGGTTGCCACTCCCCGATATCGCCTTAGTACATAAATTGGTTGCAAATTTTGTTAGGGACCATATGTTCATTCATGTGTTGTATGCTACGCTTAGGAATGGAAGAGAAGGGGCTGCACCTGTATGGAACCACCCGTCTGAGTACACTTCCTCTGTGAGGTCAGGGCGCTTGTAGTACCCGGAGAACAAGGTGTGTCCCCTCAAGCAGATCTCGCCTCGCGGCGCACTGGAGAGCGCGTCGTAGCCCATTTCAGGAACGGACTCCAACCGTGCCTCGACCGCCGTCACGGGAGGGCCAACCGTCCCAATCATCGAGATAACGTTGGCGATCGACGTAAAGCATCCCGAACAGCTCTCAGTGAGCCCTGCATACCAATCGCACGGTTAACAGTTTATCATTCCTCGGCATCAAAAGTAACTAGACTGCTAGGATACTAGTAGTAAATAATTTAAGATAAGTTTACTGACATTCATTTCACATGATCGTAGTCCATAACTAGTTAAATGCTGAACCAAGTCATGACCAAAGAACCAAGGACAAACTTGCCAGTATGGTTATGATGAGCACAGTTGTCATAAGAATTCTAATAGTCTCACCATATCCTTGTGCAAGGACACTGCAGCTGGTAACTCGCATGAACTCTTCAATGTGTCTTGGCAAAGGCGCCGCGCCGGATAGCATGAGGCGTATGCGGCCTCCAAGCCCTTCCTTTATCTGTAACATCAATGATAAAAGAATCTTAAATATATATACCAATGGAGTAAAAATAAAGAAACATGGGGACTTCAAATATTTTACGTACTTTGCTGAAGACTATTTTGTCAAAAAATGGCGATGCTTCATGCTGTTTGAATCCGTTCATTAAGTTGCCAAGTTTGCTGATGACAATTTGATGGGTTAATTATGTTTAAACTCAAAACATGAAAAGGGAGTAAAAATTAGATGCTAATTTAACCTTGTTGAAATACTTACGAGTTGTAAGCATACTGAAAAAGAGATTAAATAGTAGGTGTTTATTTAATCTTGTTGAAAATACTTACTAGTTGTAAGCATACTGAAAAAGGTGCTTGGCTATCAGCCCTCCAGACTGAATTTTTTGGTTGATACCTTCAGTTCATAAGATTCCTCAATTATGATGAAGCACAAAATGCGGTGGGAATTTTGGAAAAACAATAATGGAGGTTTGCATAATACCTGTGTATATACGATCATAAACGCGAGGAACACCACAGAATATTGTTGGTTTCATCAGTTGCACATCCTCCATCAGGTACCTAATGTCCTATTAAGAAAGTTTTACCTCTTAGATGAGGAAGTCACAGAAAAGCGACATAAGTTTTTTTGCTTGCAAGATATAGCTCCATACCCCTTGCCAGAATCCAATGGAAGCCCCTTTGGAGATGCAGTAATTTCCGATTACTTGATCGAAAATGTGAGCTAATGGAAGATAGGAAAAGTATGAATCATATTCGTCCACCTGCAAACATATTTTGATTTAGGTTATCATTAAACAGTAATATTTATCAGGTTGACATGACAGGAAAACAAAGCTCTAAATCATCGATGAACAAACCATGACCACTTTTTCACTATTTTTTGATTAAAATGTTTTTTGTGAAAAAAACAACTTACGAACTATTTAAAAATAAGAACACATTCACGCTCGATTGCCATTCTTTTGTTTAAACCTTTTCCGAAAAGAAAAAGGGAGACCTGTACAGAGAAAAGCCCCACTGAAATTCTAGTTTTGACGCATATAAATAAAGGTTTACCACTTTATCTGTCAATTGGAGGAGGTGCTCTGTGGTGGTAACCCCAGCTACGATAGCCCTGTTCGTGATTATCACACCCTTTGGCTCCCCTGTTGTTCCACTGGTATACATGATTGTACAAATGTCGTCCTTTTGTTTCTTAGGAAGTTCTTTAGTTTCTTCTCCCTGTTAAAAGAGCATTTTATGGGTCAGACCATTTACAATCTTGTAATGGAGTAGTTTAATAGGAATTCACACTAACCATTGTAGAAAATTCTTCCCAGGAAAAGCAAGATACTCCTAATTGTTCAACTTCCCTTTTCAGCTCAATTGTCACATCTCCAAAACTAACAATGGCTGACGTTGCACACATAAAGTAAGAAATTAATCACAGAAAATTGGGAATAGTTGATGTCCGGACCCCAGATAGCTAACCTTTGATGTGGGCTGTACACTTTGGGAGTACGGCGACAATCTGAAAAATTGCAGTTCAGGGACTAGTTAGATGTGTCGGAAAGAATGATGTGTAACTGTGATCTTCGCAACCAATCTCAAGCTTAGTAACATTGATTTCTGCAGCTTCAGGGCTAGCTTTTATTGTATCTCAGTTCCTATTAATCAACTCTATAGAAACATATGCACAGTAGCATTTAATGGAGACAAGCTAATATATATGACGCCACGCAGAAGACAACAATGTTTTGTATAGTTAAGGTAATGCTCATAGTAGTTAAAGATATATGGTTTTGCTTACTGATTTTATCTTGCTCTCCTGCATAAAGGCTATGGAGATCTCAGCATGGTCCAAGATAAATTCAACTGCATTTTGTCCTGCATTGCGTTGCAACTTATCCAGTCAATGAAACATTGCAAGGTGCAAAGCAAAACATGGTTAAGAATCCAGACTTCCATTCATGGACTAATGTAAATTATCATTGTTTGGAAAAAAGATATTATACTGATATTTGACAAATTATTCTCCCAAATAAAAAGTGCTCTTCATGAAGACATGAACCCTTGTGCATTCACATAGAGGTTTGTGTCTTAGTGTGTGTGAGCAAGAATCGTGAACGTACCGAGGGTGTCATACAGTGGTACATAACAAATTCCTTGGCTGTTGCAAGCCTGCAGAAGAAACAATACAATCAAAATGAAATCTCACATCAGTTTACAGAATGTTCCTGAAGCCTTGTTAAAATGAATGAATATCATGAATTCTCACCTGCATGGCCATGACCCATTCTGGGCAGTTGGATCCATATATGGCACAGTGAGCCCCCTACCAACACAAATCAACAATGTCTAACAAACATTCTGCTATAGATTTTGCATGATCAAAAGGAATTTTTCGGCGTTTAAAGACAGAGCAACATTCTTGACTCACCGGCTTAACCCCGAAGCCTCTGATAGCTGCTCCAATCTGGATGACCTTCTGGTACACTTGTTCATACGTTTGCCATACATAGTCACCAGCCTGAATTTCACACCAAAATTTTGCATCCTCCCAAATCAAAATCCCTTTTTTAATTACCATTTTGCCCATTATACTGAATTGCTCTGCTTTACCTTGCCCTCAGAAACCTGGCGCCGGCCGAGCATTCTGTTCTTGGGATACTTCTTGACTGCCCCACTGCAGGAACGTACGGAAACAGAAAGGAAAAAAATGAACAAAATTCTCTGAAACCTCAACACCTTCAGCGCTCGGATCACTGAAACTTAGTATGACAGAATGCTTAGGAATGGAGTGTAAGGAAATCAGCATGCTGCCAGGACCCATGAACGAACCTGAAGAAGTCCCATGGGGAATGGATTTCCTGCGGAAGCCGCATGAGGCCGTCCTTGGCGTAGATGCTCCGGTAGACCGGCCCGGCTGCCGGCCTGCCTCCGGCGGCCGGCGTCGCCTCGCCCACCTTCACGGTGTACACCGTCTTCTCCATCGAACCTTCCTCTCCAGCTAGCAATGGACGGCCGGACGGGGCTTGGTGCCGTCAGATGCAGATATGTTTTCTCCTTGAGCTTGCTGAGCTTGTAGCTTGAGTCAGTCAGTGAGGGCTTGGTGCTCAGATGTGTGGCAGTTAATGGTGGTGGCGAAGGTTGGTGGGCAATTTAAAGCTTGTGTTCCTATTCTGGTGCTGTTGGTGCGTGTCTACGTGTGGGTTGGCTGCCGTTGCAAATAAATTAGGGATGATTCGAAGACGTCACTCAATATTACTCACTCGGTCCAAAACAGTTTGTCTCAAGGTTGTCCCAAACTTGGTGTTAGACATCTATTCGAGGGATAAACTTTTTTAGACTGAGGGAGTACCGTTTTACAATTTTATTTCTCTTGTTCAATCTTTCAACCGCTTTGCGATGTTTTTTTTGTACAAAAAGGCCAAAGGCCATATATTAAGTAGTACAAACCCTTAAAAAACACGCGTGCCAAAACTAAAAAATACATTCAGATTTTTGAGGGAGCCGAAGTCTTCTTCCTCCTATATCCACCGGCAGCGTGCCGTGAGCAAAACTTGTTGCCGCCTCTATACCTCCGTCTCGGCGGTAACTTCATTTTATCAACTCCCTCACATGTTTTAACTACACATTTTTTTAAATGGAGTTTTTTAATTGCATCGTGTGTTTCAACTGCATCACATGTTACTACACTTTCTTCTGTGCCACGTTTGAACTACATTACTTTTAATTGCATCACATGTTTGATGTTTCTATGGCATCAGTGCTTTGGTTGATGTATATTTTGAGATAATAGTTTTCCATTTGTAGGTTGGAGTGTCTAGAATTACATAAATCGGCAATGCTAGTGACATTTTCCCTCGTCAAAGGATATTTCATCATTCGACGGTTTGAGTGGCGGGCAGCTCTTGTCGCGCCTTGATTGCCTGCTTATGCGGGCATGGTCATCACTTGCGTGGAATCTCACGTCATGGTCATGCATGCATCTAGCTTATGAGATCGTGAAAAGTGGAGGCGGCGGCACATGAGGAGTTTGATTTGGTCGTGCTTCTCGAGTACCCTGTCTTGAACTTGGTGCTGAAAATCCCAGGTCCGACCTTTAGTTGATCATACCTGGTAAGGCGGCACTTTGCATCATTACCTTGTCAAAGGTTTTGCTTGGAGTTTGAACCTGACCTTCATGGTGAAAGCTCGGGATCTGGCCTTCAATAATTGGATCTGGCGACCGTGACATCCATGCATTGTTTCATACACTGAGACGTTGTTTTTGAAGAACCTTACTCGCGCTCATTATGGTGTCATGATATGGTTGGCACCAATGGTTGTTGTTGCATTTTGCCGGTCGTTATGGTTTTGTTTTTCACCTAGACGTAGCTCCGGTCTTGTTTGTTTCTTGCTCTTTGATAGCATGATTTTTTTGTGTTTCTGTGTCGGTATTGATTGTGTTTATGTGCATCCTAGTCATGCAGAAACCGAATATGTGTTTGTATTCCCTTAATGCTCAATAAATAGCGTCGTTTATCGGGGAAAAAGAAGACAAAGAATATGGTGGCCTAAACAAGTGATAAGATATGACAAAAAATCGGTAGCAAAATAATTTTCAAGCACTTAATCTGAATATGTTTTTTACTCCTATTTACTTGCACTCCGGATAGCAACACCATTTGTACTATCTTGAAAGCAAAACTAAATGAGCAATCCTCAAATGGCCAAGTTGTTATCAGATCCGGGGTTCTGGAGTGATAGGCGTACACGGACTAGGACGCTGCGGCACGACATGGACGAGATGCGGCGGCAATTGAAGGCGTTGCATGCCAGCAGTGGAAAATGCAGGTCCGAGGCTCAACAACTTTGGGCAGCAATCACACGTCCATTTTTAAAGCCTCCAGGCATCTTGATCCATTGGCAGACAATTAATACAGTGATGTTGCTGCTTTCTTAATTATATAGCTGCCATCTCAATTACTCTTGTAGTATACATATCACCTGTGCGACTTTTCTGGCATCTCAATAATACTCCTGTAAGAAAAGTCGCCAACCATCACAAATTCGAACAGCTGTGTGGTTTGGATGGTCCAGACTCCAGAGGAAGTCATTGACATCATACGTCGTGATTGTAACACTTGAATTCGAGTAATACAAGTTTTCGCAAAAAAAAGTCACCAACAGTTAATATAAATTACAAGGAGCCCTCACGTATGCAGCCAGTAATTTTTCCAGAAATCAACACTTTTCGCACAAAGCGACATCGACAGCGTCGTCCAACGTGATGCCATCTCCCAGCTCCTGGCCACCGGTTGAGCCATGCTACTCCCTCCGTCCCAAAAAGATTGTTCCAACCTTGTCCCTTAAATGAGTATGTGCCACCTGTTACGATGCTATGTGCCACCGGTTGTTACAACGTTTTTCTTCGGTTGTTACAAAATGTTAATTGTGTATATCATATGTATGAAAAAAGTTTGTGACAATTAAACAATGTCACATATTTCAAAAACAATGTACGTCATATTTAAAAAAAAATCTTCATGTGTTTCAAATATGTGTCCATGTCGCTCAAAAAGCGCTTGTATAATGTACATAAATGATTCCATAGTTCAAAAAAATGTTTCACCATTAAAAATATGTTTCAACATGTATTTGAAAAATATATTGAAAACATTTTCTAATATATTGAATATGTATTTGAAAATGTTAAAATTATATGACAAATATTTACTTTTATAGAAATAGTGTACAATGTATATGAAAAAAAAAGAAATGTATTGGAAAAACAGAAAAATGAAAAAGAAACAAAAAGAAAAGCGAAGAAATCAAAGAAACTTGAAAATTCCAAAGAAAAGAAAGAAAAGGAAATTATAAAGAAGAAAAAGAAAAACCAAAGAAAATCATTGAAAAACAAAGAAAACCAAAAACATATTTTTCTTTTGCGGTAAAACCGAAAACATATAACAAAGAAAAAACTAAAAAACCAGTGACGCAACAAAGAAAACCAAAGAAAGAAAACAGACTGAATGCAATGACCGGACGCGGCGAGCGAAGGCAACGGGCGAACGAACTAAAGATTCGGCCCGTAGTCGTTCAACTCCTATTAGAAATTGGTACTGCGAGACATAACTGACCGATCGAGGTTGGGCGTGTCTGGCACATCATGGAACTGCCCCATGGGGAGAGCAACTAACCAAGGGGTACCCCTTGTAGGAGCCCCTCAAGGGTCACTTTGGATGGGTTGAGATCGCGCCACTTGGCGCGTTCTCAGCCGCCGCCAAGTGTCCCTTGCTGGGCGCTCCCTCGAATTCTTTTTATTTTTATACGCATTTTCATGATTTAGATGGGGTTTTGGGGGAGTTTCCGGCCTTCTGATTTTCATGAGATTTTGGAGAAAAGCAAAAAAATGAGTTTTGTTTCTTCCGCGAGCGGCATAGTTGTGCCTCTCACAAAAAACGTGTTTTTTCTTTCAGGCACAAATTTGCTTTTGCGAGAAGCACAACTATGTCTTTTGAAAAAAAAATGTTCTTTAACACAGCACAGATGCAGGCAGTCGTACAAATGCACATACACTCATCCATATGACTGCACACACTATCCCTATGAGCACCTCAAAAAGACTGAGCCGCATATCATCTTGAGATAGACGAAGTCGGCATAGATGTCAAGTTTAGGACTAGAACCCTGGTGGGTTGTGGATACCACTGTCCTCCTAATCATCCAACCACATGTTGGTTCGCAAAAACGCATATATTTTTGCTTCGACGAGAAGCACATATTTGTTTTCTCGTGAAGGCACATATTTGCTTCCATGAGAGGCACAATTGTGCCTCTCGAAAAGTGAAAAATGCATGTTTTTTTTGCTTCCGTGAGAGGTACGGATTTGATGTGTCTCTTGGAAGGAGAAAAAGTAAAGAAAACATTTATGTTTTTGGCTACGGTTTTCTTTCATGTTTTTTTTTGGGTGATTTACGGAAAAAAGTTTGTCGAAACCTATTAATATGAGATCTAATTTCAAAGATCTTGACACGAGGAATCCGATGATGACAGTTTAAAAGATAAAACATTTTGAGAAAACAAATCTACGTAAAAAGAAAAAACTCCTAGATAGCCACTTGCAAGCACCTTAGGGACTTCTTTTTTCCTTTGCAGATCCCATTAAACCACTGATTTCTCCCAATGGGACTCGAGCCTTGTTCACTCCCAAGTGCTATGTCTCGCATTAAGCGAGACGGTAGCAGCTTTTGCTTAAAGAAATAGCGACTCGCGCAGGCAATTTTTTTTGGTTTTGTTTTCTTATTTCTTCTCTGTTTTTTTGAGTTTTCATTTTTGGTTTTCTTTGTGTTTTTTCATTTTTTTAATCAATTTTTCTTCTCTTACTCATTTCCTTCTTCTTTTTCTTCATTATTTGTTTCCTTCTTGGTTTTCAACATTTTTTGTAATTCTTTTTTTTACTTTTACTGTTCTTTCATTCTTTTTACATTTCTTTCTTCGGTTTTATTTTTGTTTCCTTTTTTGCTTTGCTTTCTTTTTTGGTTCTCATTTTTTCTTTTTGTTTTAATTCTGCATATTCCATATTCATGAAGAAATAATTTCAAATACATGTTTAAATTTTTCGTAATATGACTTTAACCTTTTTCAATACATGGTGAATATTTTTCCTATACACACTTTCAACAATTTTTCAAATGCTTGATTAATGTTTTAAATGCTTGTTTAACATTTTTAAATACAACATTAGCAATTTTTTAAAAATATATTCTTTCTTTTATTTTTTGTTCTACATTTTCCATATACGTCAAGGAAAATTTTCAAATACACCATTTACACTTTTCAAATACAAGTCTAACATTTTTAATACATCCTCAACAAATTTTCTATACACACTGTCAACATTTTTTAAATGCTTGATTAACAGGGTCAACATTTTCTCTATACACATTTTTAATATTTTTGAAATGCAATATTAACAAGTTTTCACCAGGTAGTTAATATTTAAAAAATGCTTGATTATGATCTTTCGAAGGCAATATTAATTTTTTTTAATACATGGTCGACATTTGCTCTATACACCATTAACATTTCCCAAATGCTTGCGTATCATTTTTCATATACTTGTTCAACCTTTTTTTAAATGCTTGATTAACATTTTTATCGACATGATAAAAAAATCATCATTTTTTAATACATGATCAAAAAAAATTCTATAGACGTTCAACTTTTTTCCGAATTTTGACTAATATTTTTCAAATACTTTTGCAACATTTTTCAAATATTTCTTCAACATTTTTCAAATGTATTTTGTAGAGTGTTTTTATAATATATATATTTAGAATGTTTCAAAGTATAAAGAAAAGCAAAAAAATAAAGCAAAAAAAGAAAATACATAACATAAAAAAGCATAAAAAGGAGGCTGTGGCCTACCGCGCCCCTGGGTCGGCCCATCTCGGTCTCCCCTTTAGCGAGGGTTACTCCCCTCTCACTGAAGGCGAGGTCAATTCCTATTTGGCGCTTAAGGCGCCCGTTGCTATGTATTTTATAAACGGGCGCCTGAAGCATCCCGCGTTGGCCCGGCCCATATAGCGTTTCTTTCTCATGTTTTTAATCACGCAAAAAAAGTGTCGCTTATTGCTTCGGACGTGAGCCTCCTGTCTTGACGCGAGTGATAGTAACCACAAAGCCACACCACTAGATTCGTTTAGTTAGATATTTTCCTTTCTTTTCTTTTTTCCTTTTTCTTCTTATTGATGAACTCCTTTTCTAAAATATCATAATTTTTTCTTGATATCGATGAATTTTTTTCTCAAATTTATGAACTTTTTCCAATCGATGAGCTTTTTTTTGAAATTCAATGACATGTTTTTCAAATTCGATGAACATTTTTTCAAATCAATGAACTTTTTTTCAATTTTGATTATCTCTTTTTCAAATTAGATGAACTTTTTTCAAACCGATGAATGTTTATTCAAAATCCCTGAACACTTTTTAGTTCACTATCATTTTTGTTTTTTGCAAAAAATTTCATTTTTTGTTTTGTTCTCTTGAAAGTCAATAGTGAGCCATGTAAATGGGCCGGCACACAATGGATGGCGCGTGGGCGCCAGGAATCTTTCCTAGCGCTGAATGTGCCAAGTAGGAGCTCCCGAAGGCGAGATATAGGGGCGCCCTTGTTCACCATCATGCCGCTCGGGTGGGCCTGGTAAAGGCCGGTTCGACCACGGTTCATGCCTTCTTCCCGACCAGGATTATTTTTATAAAGAAGTAATGGCCCGTGCCACCGGTTTGAGCTATATAAAAAGATTCTCTTTTATGTTTTAGCTTCCATATTTTTTAGGCAATTTTAGCTTGTATGTTATATTAAAGGATTGTTCAGGGCACACTAGTAGAAAAAGGGCCTAATGTGAAGCACATTAGTCCCGGTTTGTAGCTGAACCGACACTAATGTGACCATTAATGTTGGTTCAAACGGCTAGGCGGGCGTCGCACATTAGTACCGGTTCGTGGCGAACCTTTAGTACCGGTTCATGCCACGAACCGGTACTAAAGAGGTTGTGGCAGGATGTTGGCAGGCTGGGCCGGTACTAAATAGGCTGTGGCAGGCTGTTGGCAGGCTGGGGCCTCACCAGCCCCTTTAGTACCGGTTCATGCCACAAATCGGTACTAACGTTTTTTAGTTGCAGTGGTTTTTTAGTCCCACCTTGCTCCGCAAATAGGGTTTTACCACCTTAAATATGTTACTTTTCAAACTATCACAACCACTTGGTCTTCACTGAACTCTATGTGTAGAATCTATGGCCGCAATAGGAATCTTCGCTGGTTCTTGAACCGGGGAAGATTCCTATTGACAATTCAGATTCTACATAAAAAGATCATTGATGATCAATGTATTTTTTATGTATATTTTTACATGTTTACACGGACGAAAACTCATCTGTTACACCAGCACTCATTTTTTTAAAACTTATTATAACTCCAGACTTCTTTTGCATTCAGTATGCACTATTCAAAGCCACACCATCAACTTTCAATCCTTTCTGACATCATTTGCTATTTTTCATGCACTTACAGATTTTGTTTATGAGCTAAATGACCCTGAAATTGAAAAAGCACTACAAATGAACTCTGAAAAGGTTGAAACATGGTATGGTATCATCATTTCACCCACATGGCATGTGCAAAAAAAGTAGAGAGGGTTACGGCAAAAACTGGATGCACTTCGTGTACGAACTGGACAATCTCTTTCGAAATATCAGGATATCGGACGAAAACTCATCTGTTACACCAGCACTTCCTTTTTTAAACTTATTACAACTCCAGACTTTTTTTTACGTTCAGTATGCACCATTCGAAGCCACGTCATCAACTTTCAACCCTTTCTGACATCATTTGCTATTTTTCATGCATTTACAGATTTTGTTTTGAGCTAAATGACCCTGAAACTGAAAAGCAATACAAATGAACTCTAAAAAGGTTGAAACATGGTATGGTATCATCATTTCACCCATATAGCATATGCGAAAAATTAGAGAGGGTTACGGCAAAAATTGGATGCACTTCGTGTACCAACTGGACAATCTTTTTCGAAGTATTAGGGTATCGGACGAAAACTCATCTTTTACACTCGCACTTTATGTTTTTAAACTTATTACAACTCCAGACTTTTTTGCGTTCATTATGCATCATTCAAAGCCATGTCATCAACTTTCCACCCTTTTTGACATCATTTTGCTATTTTTCATGCATTTACAGATTTTATTTTAAGCTAAATGACCCTAAAATTGAAAAGCACTACAAATGAACTCTGAAAAGGTTGAAACATGGTATGGTATCATCATTTCACCCACATAGAATATGCGAAAAAGTAGAGAGACTTAAGGCAAAAAGTGGATGCACTTCGTGTACAAACTGGACAATCTCTTTCGAAGTATCAGGGTATCGGACGAAAACTCATCTGTTATACCAGCACTTCATTTTTTAAATTATAACTCCAGACCTTTTTTGCGTTCAGTATGCACCATTCAAAGCCACTCATCAACTTTCAACCCTTTCTGACATCATTTGCTATTTTTCATGCATTTATGGATTTTTTTTTGAGCTAAATGACCCTGAAATTGAAAAGCACAACAAATGAACTCTGAAAAGGTTGAAACATGGTATGGTATCATCATTTCACCCACATAGCATGTGCGAAAAAGTAGAGAGGGTTACCGCAAAAACTAGATGCACTTCATGTACAAACTGGACAATCTTTCCTAAAGTATCAGGATATTGGACGAAAAACTCATCTGTTACACCGGCACTTCATTTTTTAAAACTTATTATAACTCCAAATTTTTTTTTGCGTTTAGTATGCACCATTCAAAGCCACGTCATCAACTTTCAACCCTTTCTGACATCATTTGCTAATTTTCATGGATTTACAGATTTAGTTTTGAGCTAAATGACCATGAAATTGAAAAACACTACAAATGAACTCCGAAAAGGTTGAAACATGGTATGGTATCATCATTTCACCCACATAGCATGTGCAAAAAAGTAGTGAGGGTTACGGCAAAAACTGGATGCACTTCGTGTACAAACTGGACAATCTCTTTCGAAGTATCAGGGTATCGGACGAAATCTCATATGTTACACCGACACTTCATATTTTAAAACTTATTACAACTCCAGACTTTTTTTGCGTTCAGTATGCACCATTCAAAGCCACTTTATCAACTTTCAACCCTTTCTGACATCATTTGCTATTTTTCATGTATTTACAGATTTTGTTTTGAGCTAAATGACACTGAAATTGAAAAGCACTACAAATAAACTCTGAAAAGGTTGAAACATGGTATGATATCAACATTTCACCCACATAGCATGTGCAAAAAAGTAGAAAGGGTTACGGCAAAAACTAGATGCACTTCGTGTAGAAACTGGGCAATCTTTTTCAAAGTATCAGGGTATCGGACGAAAACTCATCTGTTACACCGGCACTTCATATTTTAAAACTTATTAGAACTCTAGACTTTTTTTGCGTTCGGTATGCACCATTCAAATCCACGTCATCAACTTTCAACCCTTTCTGACATCATTTGCTATTTTTCATGCATTTACAGATTTTGTTTTGAGCTAAATGAACCTGAAATTGAAAAGCACTACAAATGAACTCTAAAAAGGTTGAAACATGGTATGGTATCATCATTGAGACAATATCAGGTGGAAACCACATATTCAGCGGAAGCATGGAAACTTGAGCATAGGCTGTTGGATCTTGTATCTATGGACTAGATTCAGTCATAACTGCTACATGCTATTTTGCAGGAAAATGCCCGTTGCCAGCAATTCTATTTTACACATACCCTACCGATTGCAAGTATTACAACAAGTCTGCACATGTCCCCACGTACGCCTGTGCTTCTCCATATATGATCCCCATAGCACAGCGTTTTGGTTAAAATCATAATATAATATTGAAGTCTGCCCAGTTCCTTGTAGATCCAAGTAGAACAAAGAACAGCCAAAACCATTGCCTACATCATTTTCGTCAACCATAATCAAAACCATTGCCCAGCTCCAGAACACACCTGCACTTTGCACAACACATTCCAACAATTGAAATCATTATCTAAATAGTAAACTTAAAGCAATCAGGTCAGTTGCACACAGTGTCATTATGCAGCATCAATCTTATTCAGTCACTTAAGACAATGCTTTACTGCAGTACAAAGTTACAAAATAGAGCATCATTAACTGATGGCAAATCTGCAGCTTTATACATCGATCAGTCATAGAGCACATAGCTAGCTAATAACTTGCATAAGTCTGGCGCCATTAGCTAGTGGCTCCAGTACACTAGATAAGAACATCACAATGCCATAGTACATTAGTCCTAATAACTTGCCGAAGCCAGTAGTGCCACCAAGCAACCTGGAACAAAAAAGTTCAATTGGTCAGGTCATTAGGTAAAATAGCAAGAAATTATACCTAATTTTTTGAAACGAATTTCCAAACAAATCTACAAATATAGATACATCAGCGTCTTTTATTTATTAGCAAGCAAAATTTTAGAAGTATTCTCTAAACTAAGTCCAAAGGAATGTACCGTAATCATGTCTTCTGCACTTCCTTTTTCTTCATCTTCTCTTTCTGTCCTTTCTTTCCACCCTTATCCCTGTATCCCTTTAGTCTTTTTATTCTACCCCTTGAACGAATATCATTTGGAGGATGGATATCAACCTCACTTTGAATGGAACAACATAGAAATTCCTCATATTCTTCTGTTTGAGTTTGTTCTTTCGCTGGAACTAGAGTAGACAATTTCTCTCCAAGTGCAAAAATATGATCTCTCAAGAATTGTAAGCCGACCTGAGATTGCTTCGCTTGTACTAAAAGTTCTTCCATCTTCTCACGTGTTTCTAAAACTAGTTTTTGTATCTCCGGATCAATTGAACTGCTCTCATTGGCTTCCAACAGAATGCCATCTTCATCAAAGACTGGCTCTATTTTGCACTCTTTTCTAAACCTTTTGAGTACATAGTGTTTTGGCAGTTCCTTTACCCGGGCGGTTCTTAGGACATGGATCAGATGGCGACACGGGATACCATGTGTCTCAAACAACTTACATGTGCAAGAACCTACCATGGTTGTTGTGTTGTAAGTTACCACCCTTAGTTTCTTATAAACATCACGTATAGTTACTGTTTTCACCTCACCTTCATGTGCCATCATCTCAACAAGGCAGTGATCCCTATAAGCAAGTAACTCATGATGAAAATCATCAAATACCTCATGCATGAAAACCTCACTGCCATGCTTTTCAATCGCCCAAGATGTCTTCAACACAGGCATCGTATGTAGGTTGACATGGTCCTCTTGCAACTCTTTATAACGTTGTTCTTCCAAAGCTGTGTCAAATCGAAGCCAAAACTCAACCAAAGCATGTTTGTAACCGATAATACGTGAGAAAAAAGAATTGGCACTCAACCAGTGCCAGTAACAAGTTTTCCTTACCTTTCCGCTCCTGGCGGAAACCTTCACGATCATAGTAGAAACGCTTGTGAGTAATCACACCATTAGTTGTCTTATGTTGTCCTACACGTACTGAAAAACCAACATGATGTGCATAAGCTTCATAGAAATCCTTGGCTGCGTTCAAATCTGTAAAGGTCATCCCTATAGCTGGCCTGATGTCATCATCACACTCTGGAGTACAAGATGAGCCCTGAAATTTTGAAGAAAGTCCCAACGAATTTAAAATGCTGTAATACAAGAAATTATAAGCATGTACATATTAGTTAGACAAGTACTTACACAGAATGGTGCACTATACAATTTTTGTGGTGTGGTGAATACATTTTCCGAACATGGTCTAGTGTGGATGGCTGATTCTGCATCATACTGGACATTGCAAATAGCCAAAGGTGGAGCCTTGCTCAGTTCACTGTGGCATTCCATAGCTACTGCACAGAGAAGATATATAGTTTGTAAGTGGAAAGCAAATTATCAAAGGAGTCGGTCAATATGTGTCTTCTGGAATAGCATGGAATAAAATAAAGTGTTAGAAAGAACATTCAAGTGTTAGGAATACCTAATCTCAGCTCACTTCCCCAATCAATTGCAATATAAATTAAAACTGATAGCTAACATCATTCATACAATTTTCCTATGCTCAAACAGTTTCATCTCCTTTCTTATATCCCAGCGTACCACACAGAAGTCTATAAGAAGTAATGTTTTCCTTATTTTGATAACTATACACTCATAAATGTGCCTAGAACCACCATCATGTTGTACAATATCGTAAAATTAGCATGATAGGACATACCTGTTGTTGCATTAATATAACTACATACCAGATGAATTAGACTTTACCAACTTCCTCAAGACAAAAATCTAAACCAAACTTGTTGGATCTTGGTTTGGGTGTACAGTACTGATCTTGTGTGCCCAGTTGTTCAGTGTATAAGTAGTTCTTTTATCATGGACTATGCATGCTGGAAATATGTGAAGGAAATATGCCCTAGAGGCAATAATAAAGTTATTATATTATTTCCTTATATCATGATAAATGTTTATTATTCATGCTAGAATTGTATTAACCGGAAACATAATACATGTGTGAATACATAGACAAACAGATTGTCACTAGTATGCCTCTACTTGACTAGCTCGTTGATCAAAGATGGTTATGTTTCCTAACCATAGACATGTGTTGCCATTTGATTAAATGGGATCACATCATTAGGAGAATGATGTGATTGACATGAACCATTCCGTTAGCTTAGCACACGATCGTTTAGTATGTTGCTATTGCTTTCTTCAAGACTTATACATGTTCCTATGACTATGAGATTATGCAACTCCCGTTTACCGGAGGAACACTTTGTGTGCTACCAAACGTCACAACGTAACTGGGTGATTATAAAGGAGCTCTACAGGTGTCTCCAAAGGTACTTGTTGGGTTGGCGTATTTCGAGATTAGGATTTGTCACTCCAATTGTCGGAGAGGTATCTCTGGGCCCTCTCGGTAATGCACATCACTTAAGCCTTGCAAACATTACAACTAATGAGTTAGTTGTGGGATGATGTATTATAGTACGAGTAAAGAGACTTGCCGGTAACGAGATTGAACTAGGTATTGAGATACCGACGATCGAATCTCGGGCAAGTAACATACCTATGACAAAGGGAACAACGTATGTTGTTATGCGATGTGACCGATAAAGATCTTCGTAGAATATGTCGGAGCCAATATGAGCATACAGGTTCCGCTATTGGTTATTGACCGGAGACGTGTCTCGGTCATGTCCACATAGTTCTCGAACCCGTAGGGTCCGCACGCTTAACGTTACGACGACAGTTATATTATGAGTCTATATGTTATGATATACCGAAGGTTGTTCGGAGTCCCGGATGTGATCACGGACATGATGAGGAGTCTCGAAATGGTCGAGACATGAAGATTGATATATTGGAAGCCTATGTTTGGATATCGGAAGTGTTCCGGGTGAAATCGGTATTTTACTGGAGTACTGGGAGGTTACCGGAACCCCCCGAGAACATAATGGGCCATAGTGGGCCTAGGTGGAAGAGAGGAGAGGTGGCTAGGGCTGGGCCGCGCGCCCCTCTCCCCTAGTCCGAATAGGACAAGGAGAAGGGGGTGGCGCCCCCCCTTCCTTCTTCTCCTCCACTCCTCCCCCCTCCCAAGTCCTAATCCAACTAGGAAAGGGGGGGGAGTCCTCCCCTTGGCCGGCTACACCCCCCCTTGCTCCTTTACATAGGGGTGTTGGGGAACGTAGTAATTTCAAAAAAATGCCTACGCACACGCAAGATCATGGTGATGCATAGCAACGAGAGGGGAGAGTGTTGTCTACGTACCCTCGTAGACCGAAAGCGGAAGCATTATGACAACACGGTTGATGTAGCCGTATGTCTTCACGATCCGACCGATCCAAGCACCGAACGTATGGCACCTCCGAGTTCAGCACACGTTCAGCTCGATGACGATCCCCGGACTCCGATCCAGCAGGGTGTCGGGGATGAGTTCCGTCAGCACGATGGCGTGGTGACGATGATGATGTTCTACCGACGCAGGGCTTCGCCTAAGCACCGCAACGATATGACCGAGGTGGAATATGGTGGAGGGGGGCACCGCACACGGCTAAGGAACGATCACGATGATCAACTTGTGTGTCATGGGGTGCCCCCCTGTCCCCGTATATATAGGAGCAAGGGGGAGTGGGCGGCCGGCCAAGGGAGGGCGCGCCAGGGAGGAGTCCTACTCCCATCGGGAGTAGGACTCCCTCCTTTCCTAGTCCAACTAGGAGAGGGGAAGGAAGGGAAGGAGAAGGAGAAGGAAGGAGAGGGAGGAAAAGGAGGAAAGGGGGGCCAGCCCCCTAGTCCAATTCGGTTTGGGCTAGGGGGGCGCGCGCCCTGCCTCCTCTCTTCCACCACTTGGCCCATGAGGCCCATTGCTTCTTCCTCGTATTCCCGTAACTCCTCGGTACCTCCAAAAATACCCGAATCACTCGGAACCTTTCCGAACTCCGAATATAGTCGTCAAATATATCGATCTTTACGTCTCACCATTTCGAGACTCCTTGTCATGTCCCCGATCTCATTCGGGACTCCGAACTCCTTCGGTACATCAAAACTCATAAACTCATAATATAACTGTCATCGAAACCTTAAGCGTGCGGACCCTACGGGTTGGAGAACTATGTAGACATGACCGAGACACGTTTCCGGTCAATAACCAATAGCGAAACCTGGATGCTCATATTGGATCCTACATATTCTACGAAGATCTTTATCGGTCAAACGGCATAACAATATACATTGTTCCCTTTGTCGTCGGTATGTTACTTGCCCGAGATTCGATCGTCGGTATCCAATACCTAGTTCAATCTCGTCACCGGCAAGTCCCTTTACTCGTTACGTAATGCATCATTACTTAACTAACTCATTGGCCACATTGCTTGCAAGGCTTATAGTGATGTACATTACCGAGAGGGCCCAGAGATACCTCTCTCACATTCGGAGTGACAAAACCTAATCTCGAAATACGCCAACTCAACATGTACCTTTGGGGACACCTGTAGAGCTCCTTTATAATCACCCAGTTACTTGTGACGTTTGGTAGCACACAAAGTGTTCCTCCGGTAAACGGGAGTTGCATAATCTCATAGTTGTAGGAACTTTGTATAAGTCATGAAGAAAGCAATAGCAACATACTAAACGATCAAGTGCTAGGCTAACGGAATGGGTCAAGTCAACCACATCATTCTCCTAATGATGTGATCCCGTTAATCAAATGACAACACATGTCTATGGTTAGGAAACATAACCATCTTTGATTAATGAGCTAGTCAAGTAGAGGCACACTAGTGACATTATGTTTGTCTATGTACTCACACATGTATTATGTTTCCGGTTAATACAATTCTAGCATGAATAATAAACATTTATCATGATATGAGGAAATAAATAATAACTTTATTATTGCCTCTAGGGCATATTTCCTTCAGTCTCCCACTTGCACTAGAGTCAATAATCTAGATTACACAGTAATGATTCTAACACCCATGGAGTCTTGGTGCTGATCATGTTTTGCTCGTGGAAGAAGCTTAGTCAACGGGTCTGCAACATTATGATCCGTATGTATCTTGAAAATCTCTATTTCTCCCACCTGGACTTGATCCCGGATGGAATTGAAGCGTCTCTTGATGTACTTGGTCCTCTTGTGAAATCTGGATTCCTTTGCCAAGGCAATTGCACCAGTATTGTCACAGAAGATCTTCATTGGTCCCGATGCACTAGGTATGACACCTAGATCGGAAATGAACTCCTTCATCCAGACTCCTTCATTTGCTTCTTCCGAAGTAGCTATGTACTCCGCTTTGCATGTAGATCCCGCCATGATGCTTTGTTTAGAACTGCACCAACTTACAGCTCCACCGTTCAATAAAAACACGTATCCGGATTGCGATTTAGAATCATCCGGATCAGTGTCAAAGCTTGCATCGACGTAACCATTTACGACTAGCTCTTTGTCACCTCCATAAACGAGAAACATATCCTTAGTCCTTTTCAGGTATTTCAGGATGTTCTTGACCGCTGTCCAGTGATCCACTCCTGGATTACTTTGGTACCTCCCTGCTAAACTTATTGCTAAGCATACATCAGGTCTGGTACACAGCATTGCATACATGATAGAGCCTATGGCTGAAGCATAGGGAACATCTTTCATTTTCTCTCTATCTTCTGTTGTGGTCGGGCATTGAGTCTGACTCAACTTCACACCTTGCAATACAGGCAAAAACCCTTTCTTAGCCTGATCCATTTTGAACTTTTTCAAAACTTTATCAAGGTATGTGCTTTGTGAAAATCCAATTAAGCGTCTTAATCTATCTCTATAGATCTTGATGCCTAATATGTAAGCAGCTTCACCGAGGTCTTTCATTGAAAAACTTTTATTCAAGTATCCCTTTATGCTATCCAGAAATTCTATATCATTTCCAATTAACAATATGTCATCTACATATAATATCAGAAATGCTACAGAGCTCCCACTCACTTTCTTGTAAATACAGGCTTCTCTAAAAGTCTGTATAAAACCATATGCTTTGATCACACTATCAAAGTGTTTATTCCAACTCCGAGATGCTTGCACCAGTCCATAAATGGATCGCTGGAGCTTGCACACTTTGTTAGCACCTTTTGGATCGACAAAACCTTCCGGTTGCATCATATACAACTCTTCTTCCAGAAATCCATTCAGGAATGCAGTTTTTACATCCATTTGCCAAATTTCATAATCATAAAATGCGGCAATTGCCAACATGATTCGGACAGACTTATGCATCGCTACGGGTGAGAAAGTCTCATCGTAATCAACCCCTTGAACTTGTCGAAAACCTTTTGCAACAAGTCGAGCTTTGTAGATAGTTATATTACCATCAGCGTCAATCTTCTTCTTAAAGATCCATTTATTCTCAATGGCTTGCCGATCATCGGGCAAGTCAACCAAAGTCCATAATTTGTTCTCATACATGGATCCTATCTCAGATTTCATGGCTTCAAGCCATTTTGCGGAATCTGGGCTCATCATCGCTTCCTCATAGTTCGTAGGTTCGCCATGGTCAAGTAACATGACTTTCAGAATAGGATTACCGTACCACTCTGGTGCGGATCTTACTCTGGTAGACCTACGAGGTTCAGTAGAAACTTGATCTGAAGTTTCATGATCAATATCATTAGCTTCCTCACTAATTGGTGTAGTTATCACAGGAACCGGTTCTTGTGATGAACTACTTTCCAATAAGGGAGCAGGTACAGTTACCTCATCAAGTTCTACTTTCCTCCCACTCACTTCTTTCGAGAGAAACTCCTTCTCTAGAAAGGATCCGAATTTAGCAACGAAAATCTTGCCCTTAGATCTGTGATAGGAGGTGTACCCAATAGTCTCTTTTGGGTATCCTATGAAGACACATTTCTCCGATTTGGGTTCGAGCTTATCTGGTTGAAGTTTCTTCACATAAGCATCGCAGCCCCAAACTTTAAGAAACGACAACTTTGGTTTCTTGCCAAACCACAGTTCATAAGGCGTCGTCTCAATGGATTTTGATGGTGCCCTATTTAACGTGAATGCGGCCGTCTCTAAAGCATAACCCCAAAACGATAGCGGTAAATCAGTAAGAGACGTCATAGATCGCACCATATCTAGTAAAGTACGATTATGATGTTCGGACACACCATTTCGTTGTGGTGTTCCGGGTGGCGTGAGTTGTGAAACTATTCCGCATTGTTTCAAATGTAAACCAAACTCGTAACTCAAATATTCTCCTCCACGATCAGATCATAGAAATTTTATTTTCTTGTTACGATGATTTTCCACTTCACTCTGAAATTCTTTGAACTTTTCAAATGTTTCAGACTTGTGTTTCATCAAGTAGATATACCCATATCTGCTCAAATCATCTGTGAAGGTGAGAAAATAACGATACCCGCCGCGAGCCTCAATATTCATTGGACCACATACATCAGTATGTATGATTTCCAATAAATCAGTTGCTCGCTTCATAGTTCCGGAGAACGGCGTTTTAGTCATCTTGCCCATGAGGCACGGTTCGCAAGTACCAAGTGATTCATAATCAAGTGATTCTAAAATTCCATCAGCATGAAGTTTCTTCATGCGCTTTATACCGATATGACCTAAACGGCAGTGCCACAAATAAGTTGCACTATCATTACTAACTCTGCATCTTTTGGCTTCAACATTATGAATATGTGTATCACTACTATCGAGATTTAATAAAAATAGACCACTCTGTAAGTGTGCATGACCATAAAAGATGTTACTCATATAAATAGAACAACCATTATTCTCTGATTTAAATGAATAACCATCTTGCATCAAACAAGATCCAGATATAATGTTCATGCTCAACGCTAGCACAAAATAACAATTATTTAGGTCTAAAACTAATCCTGATGGTAGATGTAGAGGTAGCGTGCCGACCGCGATCACATCGACTTTGGAACCATTTCCCACGCGCATTGTCACCTCGTCCTTAGCCAATCTTCGCTTATTCCGTAGTCCCTGTTTCGAGTTGCGAATATTAGCAACAGAACCAGTATCAAATACCCAGGTACTACTGCGAGCATTAGTAAGGTACACGTCAATAACATGTATATCACATATACCTTTGTTCACTTTGCCATCCTTTTTAGCCGCCAAATACTTGGGGCAGTTCTGCTTCCAGTGTCCAGTCTGCTTGCAGTAGAAGCACTCAGTCTCAGGCTTAGGTCCAAACTTGGGTTTCTTCTCTTGAGCAGCAACTTGTTTGCTGTTCTTCTTGAAGTTCCCCTTCTTCTTTCCTTTGCCCTTTTTCTTGAAACTGGTGGTCTTATTGACCATCAACACTTGATGCTCCTTTTTGATTTCTACCTCCGCAGCCTTTAGCATTGCGAAGAGCTCGGGTATAGTCTTGTCCATCCCTTGCATATTATAGTTCATCTCGAAGCTCTTGTAGATTGGTGGCAGTGATTGAAGAATTCTGTCAATGACACTATCATCAGGAAGATTAACTCCCAGTTGAATCAAGTGATTATTATACCCAGACATTTTGATTATGTGTTCACTGACAGAACTATTCTCCTCCATCTTACAGCTATAGAACTTATTGGAGACTTCATATCTCTCAATCCGGGCATTTGCTTGAAATATTAACTTCAACTCCTGGAACATCTCATATGCTCCATGACGTTCAAAACCTCGTTGAAGACCCGGTTCCAAACTGTAAAGCATGGCACACTGAACTATCGAGTAGTCATCAGCTTTGCTTTGCCAGATGTTCTTAACGTCGTCAGTTGCATCTGCAGCAGGCTTGGCACCCAGCGGTGCTTCCAGGACATAATTCTTCTGTGCATCAATGAGGATAATCCTCAGGTTACGGACCCAGTCCGTGTAATTACTACCATCATCTTTCAACTTAGCTTTCTCAAGGAACGCATTAAAATTCAACGGAACAACAACGCAAGCCATCTATCTACAACAAACATAGACAAGCAAAAATACTATCAGGTACTAAGTTCATGATAAATTTAAGTTCAATTAATCATATTATTTAAGAATTCCCACTTAGACAGACATCTCTCTAGTCATCTAAGTGATCACGTGATCCAAATCAACTAAACCATGTCCGATCATCACGTGAGATGGAATAGTTTTCAATGGTGAACATCACTATGTTGATCATATCTACTATATGATTCACGCTCGACCTTTCGGTCTCTGTGTTCCGAGGCCATATCTGTATATGTTAGGCTCGTCAAGTTTTAACCTGAGTATTTCGTGTGTGCAACTGTTTTGCACCCGTTGTATTTGAACGTAGAGCCTATCACACCCGATCATCATGTGGTGTCTCAGCACGAAGAACTTTCACAATGGTGCATACTCAGGGAGAACACTTCTTGATAATTTAGTGAGAGATCATCTTAAAATGCTACCGTCAATCAAAGCAAGATAAGATGCATAAAGGATAAACATCACATGCAATCAATATAAGTGATATGATATGGCCATCATCATCTTGTGCTTGTGATATCCATCTCCGAAGCATCGTCGTGATCACCATCGTCACCGGCGTGACACCTTGATCTCCATCGTAGCATCGTTGTCGTTATGCCATCTATTGCTTCTACGACTATCGCTACCGCTTAGTGATAAAGTAAAGCAATTACAGGGCGTTTGCATTTCATACAATAAAGCGACAACCATATGGCTCCTGCCAGTTGCCGATAACTTCGGTTATAAAACATGATCATCTCATACAATAAAATATAACATCACGTCTTGACCATATCACATCACAACATGCCCTGCAAAAACAAGTTAGACGTCCTCTACTTTGTTGTTTGCAAATTTTACGTGTCTGCTGCGGGCTGAGCAAGAACCGTTCTTATCTACGCATCAAAACCACAACGGTAGTTCGTCAAGTTAGTACTGTTTTAACCTTCGCAAGGACCGGGCATAGTCACACTCGGTTCAACTAAAGTTGGAGAAACAGACACCCGCTAGTCACCTGTGTGTGAAGCACGGCGGTAAAACCAGTCTCGCGTAAGCGTACGCGTAATGTCGGTCCGGGCCACTTCATCCAACAATATCGCCGAACCAAAGTATGACATGCTGGTAAGCAGTATGACTTGTATCGCCCACAACTCACTTGTGTTCTACTCGTGCATATAACATCAACGCATAAAACCTAGGCTCTGATGCCACTATTGGGGAACGTAGTAATTTCAAAAAAATTCCTACGCACATGCAAGATCATGGTGATGCATAGCAACGAGAGGGGAGAGTGTTGTCTACGTACCCTCGTAGACCAAAAGCGGAAGCGTTATGACAACACGTTTGATGTAGTCGTACGTCTTCATGATCCGACGGATCCAAGCACCGAACGTACGGCACCTCCGAGTTCAGCACACGTTCAGCTCGATGACGATCCCCGGACTCTGATCCAGCAGGGTGTCGGGGATGAGTTCCGTCAGCACGACGGCGTGGTGACGATGATAATGTTCTACCGACGCAGGGCTTCGCCTAAGCACCGCAACGATATGACCGAGGTGGAATATGGTGGAGGGAGGCACCGCACACGGCTAAGGAACGATCACGATGATCAACTTGTGTGTCATGGGGCGCCCCCCTGTCCCCGTATATAAAGGAGCAAGGGGGAGGGGGCGGCCGGCCAAGGGAGGGCGCGCCAGGGAGGAGTCCTACTCCCACTGGGAGTAGGACTCCCTCCTTTCCTAGTCCAACTAGGAGAGGGGAAGGAAGGGAAGGAGAAGGAGAAGGAAGGAGAGGGAGGAAAAGGAGGAAAGGGGGGCCGACCCCCTAGTCCAATTCGGTTTGGGCTAGGGGGGCCGCGCGCCCTGCCTCCTCTCTTCCACCACTTGGCCCATGAGGCCCATTGCTTCTTCCTCGTATTCCCGTAACTCCCCGATACCCCCGAAAATACCCGAATCACTCGGAACCTTTCCGAACTCCGAATATAGTCGTCCAATATATCGATCTTTATGTCTCGACCATTTCGAAACTCCTCGTCATGTCCCCGATCTCATCTGGGACTCCGAACTCCTTCAGTACATCAAAACTCATAAACTCATAATATAACTGTCATCGAAACCTTAAGTGTGCGGACCCTACGGGTTCGAGAACTATGTAGACATGACCGAGACACGTTTCCGGTCAATAACCAATAGCAGAACCTGGATGCTCATATTGGCTCCTACATATTCTACGAAGATCTTTATCGGTCAAACCGCATAACAACATACGTTGTTTCCTTTGTCATCGGTATGTTACTTGCCCGAGATTCGATCATCGGTATCCAATACCTAGTTCAATCTCGTTACCGGCAAGTCTCTTTACTCGTTACGTAATGCATCATTCCATAACTAACTCATTGGTCACATTGCTTGCAAGGCTTATAGTGATGTACATTACCGAGAGGGCCCAGAGATACCTCTCCGACAATCGGAGTGACAAAACCTAATCTCGAAATATGCCAACTCAACATGTACCTTTGGGGACACCAGTAGAGCTCCTTTATAATCACCCAGTTACGTTGTGACGTTTGGTAGCACACAAAGTGTTCCTCAGGTAAATGGGAGTTGCATAATCTCATAGTTGTAGGAACTTTGTATAAGTCATGAAGAAAGCAATAGCAACATACTAAACGATCAAGTGCTAGGCTAACGGAATGGGTCAAGTCAATCACATCATTCTCCTAATGATGTGATCCCGTTAATCAAGTGACAACACATGTCTATGGTTAGGAAACATAACCATCTTTGATTAATGAGCTAGTCAAGTAGAGGCACACTAGTGACATTATGTTTGTCTATGTACTCACACATGTATTATGTTTTCGGTTAATACATCTCTAGCATGAATAATAAACATTTATCATGATATGAGGAAATAAATAATAAATTTATTATTGCCTCTAGGGCATATTTCCTTCAACGGGGGCAGGGGGCACCCCTAGACACACAACTTGATCAGTTGATCTCTCCCAACTGTGTGCGGTGCCCCCCTCCACCATAGTCCACCTCGATAATACTGTAGCGGTGCTTAGGCGAAGCCCTGCGTCGGTAGAACATCAATATCTTCACCATGCCGTCGTGCTGACGAAACTTTCCCTCAACACTTGGCTGGATCAGAGTTCTAGGGACATCATCAGGATGAACGTGTGCTGAACTCGGAGGTGTCGTGCGTTCGGTACTTGATCGGTTGGATCGTGAAGACGTACGACTACATCAACCGCGTTGTGCTAACGCTTCCTCTTTCGGTCTACGAGGGTACGTGGACAACACTCTTCCCTCTCGTTGCTATGCATCACCATGATCTTGCGTGTGCGTAGGAATTTTTTTTGAAATTACTATGTTCCCCAACAATATGTGTTTTTTGCATTACATAAACTGAGAGTTCAAGTGTTCTACATTCCAGTTGGTGACAGATTCTTGTGATAAATGACTGTGTACGTGGTTGCTCTCAGTTATGGCTATATCTAGTGTAAAAGGTTTTCTGGATATGCTTATTTTCAGATCTACATAGAGGCTACTAAAACTGCTTCAGTTGAGGAAAAAGGCTTTGTAGATCCTGTTCAGAAGGCTAATCTTGAAGGAGACAACCAGAATCCACGACCTTGTCCTCTATATTTCCTTGGCAAATCTAGCCCAACTAGAAGAGAATATGGCACATCATAGAAGATGAACAATGTGATAGAAATCATCATACCTTTGGACCTGGGTCCAATACCAATTCGATGGGGAGCGCTCAGAGGAGGATTGGCGTGGTGCGCCAGCCGCCGGAGAGAGAGAGAAGCCAGCTGCCGTAACGGAATTAGCCGCGCCGGTCGGTCGCCCGCCCTGCGGGAACGAGGTCGTCGTGGTGGGTTGGCGCAGTGGGCCACCGGCCGGAGAGGAGAGAAGGCAGCCGCTGGAGAGGAATTAGTCACGCCGGTCGCCGGCCGTGCGCGGAACGAGGGCGTCTTGCTGGGCGAAGCCACCATCTCCAGATCTCCTAACCCTAGTTGTTGATGGAAGAAAATTGAATCGGGATAGGCACGGGATGGCTCAGCTTCCGTTAGGATAATGTACCACGGCACATTAAGATTACGGGGTTGTTTTTGCAGTTTGTACAACTTATCATCTCATACCACTGAATATATGGTTTCCATCATATATGTATTCATCATCATTTCACCCATATGGCATGTGCAAAAAAGTAGATAGGGTTACGGTAAAAACTGGATGCACTTCGTGTACAAACTGGACAATCTCTTTCGAAGTATAATGGTATCGGATAAAAACTCATCTGTTACACACAACACTTCATTTTTTTTAAACTTATTACAACTCCAGACTTTTTTTGCGTTCAGTATGCACCATTCAAAGCCACGTCATCAACTTTCAACCCTTTCTGACATCATTTGCTATTTTTCATGCATTTACAGATTTTGTTTTGAGCTAAATGACAATGAAATTGAAAAGCACTACAAGTTAACTCTGAAAAGGTTGAAACATGGTATGATATCATCATTTCACCCGCATAGCATTTGCAAAAAAGTAGAGGGGGTTACGGTAAAAACTGGATGTACTTCGTGTACCAACTGGACAATCTTTTTTGAAGTATCAGGGTATCAGACGAAAACTCATCTGTTATACTGGCACTTTATGTTTTTAAACTTATTACAACTCCAGACTTTTTTGCGTTCATTATGCATCATTCAAAGCCACGTCATCAACTTTCAACCCTTTCTGACATCATTTTGCTATTTTTCATGCATTTACAGATTTTGTTTTAAGCTAAATGACCCTAAAATTGAAAAGCACTACAAATGAACTCTAAAAAGGTTGAAACATGGTATGGTATCATCATTTCACTCACATAGCATATGCGAAAAAGTAGAGAGGGTTACGGCACAAACTGGATGCACTTTGTTTACAAACTGGACAATCTCTTTCGAAGTATCAGGGTATCGGACAAAAACTCTAAATATAGCATAAAACAACTCAGAAATAAATAAAATAATATTAAATTTTTTATACCTAAAGCAAAAATATTCACAAAGAAACTTTTAAATACAACATAAAACAATTCAGAAATAAATAAAAGAATATTAAATTTTTTGTACCTAAAGGAAAAATATTCACAAATAAACTCTAAATGCAGCATAAAACAACTCATAAATAAATAAAAGAATATTAATATTTTTGTACATAAAGCAAAATTATTCACAATAAACTCTTACAACATAAAACAAACTCAGAAATAAATAAAAGAAAATAAATAAAGCTGAAAAGGAAAAAACAGAATAAACAAAAACTCTGCGCGCTGCCTAGTGGACCTGCTTGGCCTTGGGCCAGGAAACTGGCCCATAAGGCCGAGCGTGGCAAAGTTAGGCCCAGAAGGCTGCTAAAGAGAGGAGCTCCAGAGAGCTACCACACTGGGGCTTATAAACTAGTGCGGATGCCCCTCGGCTAGCGAGGTGGGACTAAACTTGCTGCACAGGACCTGCGCCAGCGCAGGTCTTTAGTACCGGTTCATGGCTCCAACCGGTACTAAAGGATGGTCTTTAGTACCGGTTGCAGCCACAAACCGATACTAAAGGTGGTCGCTTCCCGCCGTTTGGCCTGGCCAAATTTGACCTTTAGTACCAGTTGATGGCCCCAACCGGTAGTAAAGGCCCCTCCTATATATATAGCACTTGAGAAAATTTCAGTTAGTTTCTTCTCATCTCTGCTTCGTCGTCGTGCCCGTCCCCGTCGCCGCATGTCCCCGTCGCCGCCCCCGTCGCCGTCGCTGTCGCCGTCCCCGCCCCGCCCCTGGCCGTCGCCGTCCCCGGCCTGTCCTCGTATGTCGCCGCCCCCTGTCGCCTCGCATCGCCGGTCGTCGCCCCGCTGTAAATATTTTCTGTTTTCTATTTTTTTAGTTTTTTATACTTTTAGTTTATATAAATGTTAGATTAATGTCAATATATATATATATATATAAATGTTAGATTAATGTCAATATATATATATACCAACATGATGGGCTCGACGAGGCGAAATCGTGAGACTTGGAATCACCTCATTTGGAGATAGGAGCACGAAGATACGAGTGTTTGAAGTCCAGGGACCAATCTATAAAACAAATATTCACAAACATGCCCTTCATCGTTAAAACAGAAAGTGCGTTTCCAGCGAATACGTCTTCTGCATAGGAAAAGCGTATTTTCAGTAGAAGTAGAAACATCGTATGTTTACTAATTCGGAAAGCGTATTCCACTAAATCAGTTTCCACTTATCTTACTAGATAAGGTTGGAGGAGCTGACAAGTGGGGTCCGTGGGAAGGAGGAGCCCGCCTGGCCAAGTTGTCGTCTTCTTCCTACTATGCGCGATGCGCCACAAAACAGAGGAGGTCGAGCAGCGCGCGGCCGGCGCCGGCCCTACTGCTGCTGGCCACCTCTGGCCGAGGTGCAGGCACCGGTGGGTGCAGGAGGGAGTGCCGCATCCAGCCAGGTCCCCACGCGCGTCGGGGAAAGTCCGTAGCGGTGGTGGCTCAGTCGTGTGCAGCCTAACAGAGAGGACGGGCGAGGGCGTTCCCGGTGCTTGGCCTGCGGCCTCCGGCCATCTCCGACCGAGGCAAGGCATCGACTACCTCGGGAAGCTACGCCGCGCCCACCCAGAAGCAGTAAGGGCGTCGGGGAGGGCTGCAGCAGCGGCAACTTGAGGTGGCCACGAACGGTGGCGACGGCCAAACTTGGGGGTCATGACCACAGTCGCTCCGACGGCAAAAGAAGAGGTGGTGAAGGCTCGGGGGAAGCTAGTGCTGGAGAGAACACGGGAGGGGAGCGCCTAGCTTGCGCAAATTTAGCCCGAGGCCGAGGCAGCCATGGCGGACGGCGGTGGACAGAGGCAAGGGAGAGGTGCTTCATGTCTACAACACAACATTCTTCTTGTAGACGTTGTTGGTCCCCCAAGTGCAGAGGTTTGTAGGACAGTAGCAAATTTCCCTAAAGTGGATGACCTAAAGTTTATCAATCTGTAGGAGGCGTAGGATGAAGATGGTATCTCAAAGAACCGCGCAACCAAATAAAAAGAGTCTCTTGTGTCCCCAACACATCCAATACAATGGTAAATTGTATATGTGCACTAGTTCGGAGAAGAGATGGTGATATAAGTGCAATATGGATGGTAGATATAGGTTTTTGTAATCTGAAATTATAAAAACAGCAAGGTAACAAGTAATAAAAGTGAGCAGAAACGGTATTGCAATGCTTCGAAACAAGGCCTAGGGTTCATACTTTCACTAGTGCAAGTTCTCTCAACAAGGATAACATAACTGGATCATATAACAATCCCTCAATATGCAACAAAAAGTCACTCCAAAGTCACTAATAGCGGAGAACAAACGAAGAGATTATTGTAGGGTATGAAACCACCTCAAAGTTATTCTTTTCGATCAATACATTATATATATATATATATATATATATATATATATAGGTAAATTGTGTGGGACACCTAGGTGCCTGGGCACCTTGATCGGGTCCAACCCGTTAACGCATTTCTTATATATAAATAATCACTAGTGCCTTCCAAATAATTTACTTTCCATTGTGTGCTTGCATGCACTATTACTCACGACCATTGATTGGATATTGGTTTCCAAAACAAATGCATGCGGTTGATTGCCTCATAAAGGATTTATTTTATTAAGAATTATACTATAGTCTTATTAAATTACTCTAAACACTTGTACTTGGGTACATATATACCAAATAGTTTATTTTAGACTTTTGATACCTACAAATGTAGTCAATATATTTTAAAGTGTATATATTCAAATCTCCGCAAAAAAATAGTGCATACTCAAAATATTTCTCTGTATGTATATACCTCGATGTGAATTTCTTTGTATATACCCATACATGTCAGATTTTTAATAGGTGGTACATGTACCCGAGATACCCACGTGTACATCTTATTAGAGTGTGATATTATAGTTGGTGGGTATTATACCTAATTACGGTCCAATAACAGATGCCCATGTGTACATATTATTAGACCGTGATAAAAATATATACGTGTTGGTGTTATACCCAATGAAAATACACATAAGTAATGTATTATATCTAATGAAAATATACACATACCCAGGGCCTTTATATCAAATAAAATAACACATATACTAGAAGTATTATACCTAATGAAAATATACATATTTATATGTACTGAAAATGTAAACATAGCCGAGGAATTATAACTAATAAAAAATTGGATATATCTTAGGTATTCTAAATGAAACGAAAGTTGAATACCCAACCGTGATATCTGTTGGTGCATACTGAAGTCCCTCAAAAAAATGCACTCAAAATATGTATGTGTATGTACATACCTCGATGTGAAATTCATTGATATATACCCATAAATGAAACTACCTTTTGAGTTGGATACATGTACATAAACTGAATACCTCGACAGATGATATGTACATTGCAATAAATATGAGTAACTATGCAATATTACCCGATAGAGATGTATTTGAGGTACAGATACTCGAGTAATATAATAACAGGTATGATTATCACATACCTCCAACGATTTTTCCATTCTACTTTTGAAGCGTTTTCCCTATCCCATAGTACACGTACATGTACTATAATTTAGTAACTTTTATGCATTGATGAGTATCCATTAGTATTGAAACCATAAATAGTTTCTATGCATGCACACATGCGTGCCATTACTGTTGCTTACTGCCATATATATATACTCATAACGGGTTTACCCACTAGTACATGAACCAACGGTAGCAAGTCACCATCTAACGGCTAGGAGGTAAGGTGTCCAGGCACCTAGGTGTCCCAAATGGTCAAATGTTAGATGAATTAGATAGAAAATAATGTAGATATACTAATGTCAAATGTTAGATGAATTAGCTAGATAAATTTAGGTATATGAGATTTGAAAATCTAATAATTAATTAAAAGTTTACTATAGAACTAGATTATTTTTAGTAAGAAGATTAATAGAACTAGTTTATTTTTAGTAAGTGCTTAGTTGAATTAGTTCAATTAATAGAACTATTTGAATTAATAGAAATAGTTGAGTTATATAGTTGAATTAATAGAACTGCTAGTAAGTGTTTATATCAATTAATGTTTGAACTATATATGAACATAGGAAATGCCTGAAGACGAGAATGATTTCATTATGTGCGAATACAAGCGCGGCACGTGTGACATAAATTTCCTAGTTTATGGTAGGCGCTTCAGCATCAAGCTGGATGAGACATTCGAAGTGAATACAGTAAGTCACAACGACATTTTTTGTAATTAAGCATATGCTTCATTTGCTTCAATTTAGAATTTTAATTTTTTACTATTCTACTAGTGTATCCTCTGCCATGCAAGAATTTTTGTCTTGGATAAGATAGGTTTTAGTACTATGAAAACGATGGAGGTAAAGAGAGTTTACTTGAAGACCGAGCATGGTTATTCTTTCCACGCAAAATTATACAATGCAGGCACCTACACCTATTTTGAATGCAAAACTTGGCAAGCATTATGCAAGGCTTATGCATTTGAGCCTGATATGGTTATCACCTTTGATATTTGTTCGGAAGATGATATTGAAGGTAATACCGATATCTGGGTCGATGTGCAGACGCCTCCAGTTCTACCATTATGTGAGTTCCTCAACCATATTTATGTCTTCGATATTGTTTATTTCAAAAATAGTTGACAACTAATTTATATTAATTGACAACTTATTTCCATTCAAGTAAACATGTCCGGCGCTTGGTAGACAAGACCGCCCACTGTCTCGGGGCTGAACTAAACTGCGAGGAGATAAGTCATTATGTTTTATGGCTTGAGGATCTTCATGCTGTCATGAGAAATTATTTTCCTAGACTTGCAAATCTTAGTACTCAAAACGTGCGACTAATAGTGTTCGTATTGAACTACGGTCACATCTATTTAGGAAAGATGGTAAGATTTTTACTATTTGTTCTTGGTGCATCTTTTGCATACATTATTTTTTAAGCTAAACTTCATTGCTAAGTATGTTAGTATATGATATTCTTCAACAGGGACTTCCGATGATAGTTGTGCCTCAGTGGATCTCGACTAACGATCGCATGTCAATGGTTAGCTTACGGCCAAGACATCATGCATTGCACATGAGTGCATTCAGGATTTCTAAAACCGAGGAATGCTTAATAGTGAAAGACTGGAGCAGAATTGTGAATGATCATAGAGAAGTACTAGGGGGCAACAATCAGAAGTGCATCCCACGATTAGGAGACAGGTTCATCCGCATGCTCCAATATGATGAATCAGGAGAGCTACACATGTTCTATGCGATTTTACCTGAGAGAGAGCATCAGGAGTGATTAGCTAGTTCCCGCTCTTAGTACTTGTCATCTCATGTCGTGTTCTTCGTCCTGAACTTAATTAATTATTAGTGATTTGCTTTTGCTGTCTTAGTTATGAACGCTTATAATAACCTCATGACCATGTAAACTCGATGATAACTTTGCTTTTTGTACAAGTGAATGTTTCTTCTTTAAGCTAGTGTTGGTGGTGATTACATAATGATGATTAAAATAGTGGTAATGACTATATATATATATATATTTATATATATATATATGATGATGATGATGATTATTAACTAGTGTTGTTGTCGGTGATGATATGATGCAAGAGTTTCTATATTAATATGATGGTGATGATGAGTTATTATAATTTATGAATGGGAAAATAAATGGAAAACAATCTCTAAATTAAATGGAAAACACAAAATTAAAGGGAAAATAAATAATAAAACCAAAACCCCTAAATCTTTTAGTACCGCTTGGTGGTACAAACAAGTACTAAAGGTCTCCCCGCCCCCGACCCTGGCTCCTGCCACGTGGTGGCCCTTTAGTGCCGGTTCGTGCTGAACCGGCACTGGGGGGGGGGGGGCTTTAGTCCCTACACTTTAGTGTCGGTTGCCAAACCAGCACTAAAGGCTCCTACGAACCGGTAATATAGATCCGTTTTCTACTAGTGGCACATCTTGATGTGCGATAGTTATAGCACATCTAAGTCTAATGTCATCCATGTTTGTTGCCCGTTGCTACGTCTTGAGCTTGCGTTGGTTTTCCTCGAAGAGGAGAGGGTGATGCAGCAATAGTAGCGTAAGTATTTCCCTCAGTTTTTGAGAACCAATGTATCAATCCAGTAGGAGGCACCTCAAAAGTCCCACGCACCTACACAAACAAACTGAGAACTCGCAACCAACGCAATAAAGGGGTTGTCAATCCCTTCACGGCCACTTGCGAAAGTGAGATCTGATAGAGAAAGTATGATAAGATAAATATATTTTTGGTATTTTATAATATAGATGCAAAAAGTAAAGATGCAAATAAAGGTAGATTGGGAGAAAATATGATAAGAGATAGACTCGGGGCCATAGGTTTCACTAAAGGCTTCTCTCAAGATAGCATAAGTATTACGATGGGTGAACAAATTACTGTCGAGCAATTGATAGAAAAGCGAATAATTATGAGATTATCTAGGCATGCTCATGTATATAGGCATCACGTCCATAACAAGTAGACCGACTCCTGCCTGCATCTACTACTGTTACTCCACACATCGACCGACTCCTGCCTGCATCTAGAATATTAAGTTCATAAGAACAGAGTAACGCCTTAAGCAAGATGACATGATGTAGAGGGATAAACTCATGCAATATGATATAAACCCCATCTTGTTATCCTCGATGGCAACAGTACAATACATGTCTTGCAACCCTTTCTGTCACTGGGTAAGAACACCGCAAGATTGAACCCAAAGCTAAGCACTTCTCCCATGGCAAGAAAGATCAATCTAGTAGGCCAAGCCAAACTGATAATTCGAAGAGACTTGCAAAGATAACTCAAACATACATAAAAGAATTCAGTGAAGAATCAAATATTATTCATAGATAAACTTTATCATAAACCCACAATTCATCGAATCTCGACAAACACACCGCAAAAAGAGATTACATCGAATAGATCTCTACAAGAGAGGGGGAGAACATTGTATTGAGATCCAAAAAGAGAGAATAAGCCATCTAGCTAATAACTATGGACCCGTAGGTCTGTGGTAAGCTACTCACAACTCATCGGAGGGGCAAGGATGTTTATGTAGAGGCCCTCCATGGTTGATTCCCCCTTCGGCAGAACGCCGGCGAAGGCTCCAAGATGGGATCTCGCGGATACAGAAGGTTACGGCGGTGGAAATTGTGTTTAGGGTGCTCCCTGGATGTTTTCGGGGTAAGTATGTATATATAGGAGGAAGAAGTACGTCGGTGGCTGCCCGAGGGGCCCACGAGACAGGGGGGCGCGCCCTACAGGGGGGCACCCTCCTATCTCGTGGGAGCCTCGGCTACTTCTTGGCTTGCACTCCAAGTCCTTTGGATCACGTTCGTCCAAAAATCACGCTCCCGAAGGTTTCATTCCGTTTGGACTCCATTTGATATTCCTTTTCTTCGAAATACTGAAATAGGCAAAAAAAACAGCAATACGGGTTGGGCCTCCGGTTAGTAGGTTAGTCCCAAAAATGATATAAATGTGTAAAATAAAGCCCATAAACACCCAAAAGGGGTAATATAAGAGCATGAAACAATCAAAAATTATAGATACGTTGGAGACGTATCAAGCATCCCCAAGCTTAATTCTAGCTCGTCCTCGAGTAGGTAAATGATAAAAAAGAAATTTTTGATTTGGAATGCTACCTAGCATAAATTATAATGTAATTTTCTTTATTGTGGCATGAATGTTCAGATCCAAATGATTCAAAATAAAAGTTCATATTGACATAAGAAATAGTAACACTTCAAGCATACTAATCAAAGTAATCATGTCTTCACAAAATAACATGGCAAAAGAAAGTTCATCCCTACAAAATCATATAGTTAGGCTATGCTTCATTTTCGTCACACAAAGATGTTCCCAACTTCTATACCCCCGATGACAAGCCAAGCAATTGTTTTATACTCAAATAATCTCAAAAAAATTCAACCTTCACGCAATACATGAGCGTGAGCCATGGATATAGCACTATGGGTGGAATAGAATATGATGATGGGGATTGTGTGGAGAAGACAAAAAAAAAGAAAGTCTCACGTTGACGAGGATAATCAATGGGCTATGGAGATGCACATCAATTGATGTCAACATGAGGAGTAGGGATTGCCATGCAACGGATGCACTAGAGCTATAAATGAATGCTCAACAAAAGAAAACTAGTGGGTGTGCATCCAACTTGCTTGCTCACGAAGACCTAGGGCATTTGAGGAAGCCCATCGTAGGAATATACAAGCCAAGTTCTATAATGAAAAATTCCCACTAGTATGAAAAAGACAACTTATGAGACTCACTATATGAAAAACATGGTGCTACTTTGAAGCACAAAATATGAGACCCATTACATGAAGAACAAGGTGCTAATTTGAAGCACAAGTGTGGAAAAAGAGATAGTAACATTGCCCTTTCATTTGTTTTCTTTTTTCCTTTTTTCTTTTTTTTCTTTTTTTTTCTTTTCCTTTTTTGGGCCTTTCTTTTTTTTTCTTTTGGCCTTTCTTTTTTTTCTTTGGGCAATGCTCTAATAATGATGATCATCACACTTCTATTGATTACAACAAATAAATTACAACTCGAAACTAGAACAAGATATGACTCTATATGAATGCCTCCGGCGGTGTACCGGGATGGTATAATGAATCAAGAGTGACATGTATGAAAAATAATGCATGGTGGCTTTGCCACAAATACGATGTCAACTACATGATCATGCAAGGGCAATATGAAAAAAGTAATATATGTCATGAAGATGATAAACGGAACGGTGGAAAGTTGCATGGCAATATATCTCGGAATGGCTATGGAAATGCCATAATAGGTAGATATGGTGGCTGTTTTGAGGAAGATATAAAGAGGTTTATGTGTGATAGAGCGTATCGTATCACGGGGTTTGGATGCACCGATGAAGTTTGCACCGACTCTCAAGGTGAGAAAGGGCAATGCACTGTACCGAAGAGGCTAGCAATGGCGGAAAGGTAAAAGTGCGTATAATCCATGGACTTAACATTAGTCAAAAGAACTCATATACTTATTGCAAAAATTTAGAAGTCATCAAAAATCAAGTACTATGCGCATGCTCCTAGGGGGATAGATTGGTAGGAAAAGACCATCGCTCGTCCTCGACCGCCGCTCATAAGGATGCACAAGCCAGGTACACTTCATGTTTCAAATTTGTTACACAATTTTAACCATACGTGCATGCTAAGGGACTTGCTAACTTCAACACAAGCATTCTTTAAATTCATAATCACCCAACTAGCATGACTTTAATATCATTACCTCCGTATCTCAAAACAGTTATCAAGTATCAAATTGATCATAGCATCCAATTCACTTCCTATGATTGTTTTTATTATACCCAACTTGGATGCTCATCATTCTAGGACCAAATTTGTAATCATATCAAATACCATGCTGTTCTAAAAGACTCTTAAAATGATATAAGTGAAGCATGAGAGACTAGCAATTTCTTCAAAATTAAGACACCACCGTGCTCTAAAAGATATAAGTGAAGCACTAGAGCAAAAACTATCAAGCTCAAAAAGATATAAGTGAAGCACATAGAGTATTCTAGCAAATTCTAACAAATGGGCTTCTCCAAAAAGGTGTTTACAGCAAGTATGATTGTGGTAAACTAAAAAGCAAATACTAATATAATACACGACGCTCCAAGCAAAACACATATCATGTGGCGAATAAAAATATAGCTCCAAGTAAACTTACCAATGAACGAAGACGAAAGAGGGGATGCCTTCCCGGGGCATCCCCAAGCTTAGGCTTTTGGATATCCTTGAATATATTGGGGTGCCTTGGGCACCCCCAAGCTTAGGCTCTTGCCACGCTTTATTCCATAGTCCATAAAAGCTTTACCCAAAACTTGAAAACTTCACAACACAAAACTCAATAGGAAATCTTATAAGCTCTGTTAGTGAAAGAAAACAAAATCACCACATAAGGTACTGCAATGAACTCATTATTTATTTATTTTGGTGTTAAACTTACTGTATTCCAATTTCTCTATGGTTTATAAACTATTTTACTAGCCATAGATGCATCAAAATAAGCAAACAAGACACAAAAAACAGAATCTGTCAAAAACAGAACAGTCTGTAGCAATCTGTAACTAGCGCAAACTTCTGGAACTCTAAAAATACTACCAAAATAGGAGGTACTGTAAAATTTGTTTATTGATCATCAGCAAAAAGAATCAATGCAAAAGCACGTTTCTGTGATTTATTGAATTTTTTCTCGTGAGCGCAAAGTTTCTGTTTTTTTTTCAGCAGAATCAAATCAACTATCATCATAGTTTATCCTATAGGTTCTACTTGACACAAACACCAATTAAAAGATAAAAACACATCTAAACAGAGATTAGATGCAAGATTTATTACTAAACAGGAGCAAAAACAGAAAACATAAAAAAAAATTGGTTGCCTCCCAAATAGCGCTATCATTTAACGCCCCTAGCTAGTCATAAAAGCGAAGATAGATCTAACGAGTGCCTTCTTTGGCACTAAATTCATAATTAGCCCGCATGATAGATTCATAAGGTAATTTGACTTTCTTTCTTGGAAAGTGCTCCATGCCTTTCTTTAATGGAAATTGGAATCTAATATTCCCTTCCTTCATAATAATCGCGCCAATCATTCTAAGGAAAGGTCTACCAAGAATAATAGGGCAAGAAAGATTGCAATCTATATCAAGAATAATAAAATCTACGAGCACCAAATTTCAATTTGCAACAATGAGAACATCATTGATCCTTCCCTTTGGCTTTTTAATGGTGGAATCCGCAAGGTGCAAATTTAACGAGCAATCATCAAGACATGGAAACCTAGAATATCACATAAAGTTTTCGGAATTGTGGAAACACTAGCACCCAAATCACACAAAGCAAAACACTCATAATCTTTAATTCTAATCTTTATAGTAGGTTCCCACTCATCATTAAGTTTTCTAGGTATAGAAACTTCCAAATTAAAATTTTCATCATAAGATTGCAACAAAGCATCAACGATATGTTTGGTAAAAGCTTTATTTTGACTATAAGCATGAGGGGAATTAACAACGGATTGCAACAAGGAAATACAACCTTTTAAAGAACAATTATAATAACGAAATTCCTTGAAATCCGAGATAGTAGGTTCAATGTTATTTGAAGTTGTGACCTCTCCAATCTCACTTTTACCAAATTTAGCATCAAGATCTAAAGACTCCGAATTCTTGGGACGCCTTCTAGGCAAGGTTGATTCATCATCAGTCCCATAATCATCAAAATTCATATTGAAAAACATAGATCTAATAAGATGCATCAATAACTTTAAGATCTTCATCATTATTTCCATGAAAACTAGAAGAACAGAGTCTTAAAGTTGATATCCTTGGTTCTCAAAAACCCTTGGTATTATCTTGCGCCATGGGAACAAGTAATCCAACACATAAGCAAAACAGAAAAAGGCAAGCAGAAAAGAGAGGAGGATATTGGGAAAGAGAGGGCGAATAAAACGGCAAAGGTGAAGTGGGGGAGAGGAAAACGAGAGGGAAATGGCAAATAATGTAAATGCGAGGGAGATGAGTTTGTGATGGGTACTTGGTATGTCTTGACTTGAGAGAAGACCTCCCCGGCAATGGCACCAGAAATCCTTCTTGCTACATCTTGAGCTTGCGTTGGTTTTCCTCGAAGAGGAGAGGGTGATGCAGCAATAGTAGCATAAGTATTTCCCTCAATTTTTGAGAACCAAGGGTATCAATCCAGTAGGAGACTCCTCAAAAGTCCCACGCACCTACACAAACAAACTTGAGAACTCGCAACCAACGCAATAAAGGGGTTGTCAATCCCTTCACGTCCACTTGCGAAAGTGAGATCTGATAGAGAAAGTATGATAAGATAAATATATTTTTGGTATTTTATAATATAGATGCAAAAAGTAAAGATGCAAATAAAGGTAGATTGGGAGCAAATATGATAAGAGATAGACCCGGGGGCCATAGGTTTCACTAGAGGCTTCTCTCGAGATAGCATAAGTATTATGGTCGGTGAACAAATTACTATCGAGCAATTGATAGAAAAGCGAATAATTATGAGATTATCTAGGCATGATCATGTATATAGGCATCACGTCCATAACAAGTAGACCGACTCCTGTGTGCATCTACTACTATTACTCCACACATCGACCAACTCCTGCCTGCATCTAGAGTATTAAGTTCATAAGAACAGAGTAACGCCTTAAGCAAGATGACATGATGTAGAGGGATAAACTCATGCAATATGATATAAACCCCATCTTGTTATCCTTGATGGCAACAATACAATACATGTTTTGCAACCCTTTCTGTCACTGGGTAAGAACACCGCAAGATTGAACCCAAAGCTAAGCACTTCTCCCATGGCAAGAAAGATCAATCTAGTAGGCCAAACCAAACCGATAATTCGAAGAGACTTGCAAAGATAACTCAATCATACATAAAAGAATTCAGTGAAGAATCAAATATTATTCATAGATAAACTTGATCATAAACCCACAATTCATCGGATCTCGACAAACACACCATAAAAAGAGATTACATCGAATAGATCTCCACAAGAGAGGGGGAGAACATTGTATTGAGATCCAAAAAGAGAGAAGAAGCCATCTAACTAATAACTATGGACCCGTAGGTCTATGGTAAACTACTCACAACTCATAGGAGGGGCAAGGATGTTGATGTAGAGGCCCTCCGTGGTCGATTCCCCCTCCGGCAGAACATCGGCGAAGGCTCCAAGATGGGATCTCGTGGATACAGAAGGTTACGGCGGTGGAAATTGTGTTTCGGGTGCTCCCTAGATGTTTTCGGGGTACGTAGGTATATATAGGAGGAAGAAGTACGTCGGTGGCCGCCCGAGGTGCCACGAGACAGGGGGACGCGCCCTACAGGGGGGCGCCCTCCTATCTCGTGGGAGCCTCGGCTGCTTCTTGGCTTGCACTCTAAGTCCTCTGGATCACGTTCGTTCCAAAAATCATGCTACCGAAGGTTTCATTCCGTTTGGACTCCGTTTGATATTCCTTTTCTTCGAAATACTGAAATAGGCACAAAAAAACAGCAATACGGGCTGGGCCTCCAGTTAGTAGGTTAGTCCCAAAATTGATATAAATGTGTAAAATAAAGCCCATAAACATCCAAAAGGGGTAATATAATTGGTGTGATTGTCGGGCCAGTTGCATGTCCACCACTAAACATCCAAAGTCTAGTGGTGGACATGCAACTGGCCCGACAATCACACTTATAGTTGCAAGTCTAGTGATGGACATGCAACTACCCGACAATCACACTTATCGTTGAAAGTTTTATGGTGGACATGCACCTGGCCCAACAATCACACTTGCAGTTGCATTGGGAGTCATTCAGTAACACTTGAGTTGCAACACTTGCGGCTAAATGTCTAGTGGTGGACATGCAACTGGTTGACAACCCCTACCAAAATCGTTGCAGTCAGGTTATACCGCTTGTAAAGTCTACTAGTGGACATGCAACTAGTCGACAATCTCGATTGCATGCCATCACATTGGGGGTCATGTAGTTGCAATCGGGTTGCAGCACTTGTAGTTACACACAACGGTGGTCATGCAACTGGCCGACAACACCATTACTGGCCCCGTTGCATTTGTGTTGGGGGCCATGCGGTTGCAGTTGAGTTACAACGCCTGTAGTTGCAAGTCTAATGGTGGACATGCAACTAACAGGAAATTCCCTACAATCCAGTTTTAGTCACGTTGAGGGTCATACAGTTCTAGTCGGGTTACAACACTTGGAGTTGCAAGTTTAGTGGTGGACATGCAACTGGCCCGAGAACCCTAGTTGCAGTCACATTGGGGGTTATACATTTGTAGCCAGGTTGCAACACTTGGAGTTGCATCTGTAGTCATGGACATTGCAACTCGATCTGTTAATTTTTGGGTCAAGGGTGGAGATGCAACTGGGTGAGGGCGAGTTGCATGTCGAGGGTGGCCATGCAATTGTGTAGGTTCAGTTTTGGGTCAAGGATATGGACATTCAACTGGGTGAGGGCGAGTTGTGTGTCTAGGGTGGACATGCAACTAGGTCGATTGATTGAGTTTCAGGCTAGGGAACATGAAACTGTGTTGGGGTGAGTTGTGTGTTGAGGGTGGACATGCAACTGGATCAGGCCGAGGCGAGTTGTAAGACGATGGTGGAGATGCAACAAGGCCTACACATGTCGCAAAGACATCATATAGACTTTTCATGCCGCTTCTGGACATGATTTCATGTGCCCGTCGTGAAGATCTACAATTTCCAATGCTAAACCCCTAGCAGTGCAATAAATGTGTGAAATATTGTAGGTGGATTCAAAAAATGTGGGGGACTAACAAGTGTCATGCGATGGCCTCATTTGAGAGCACAAGAAATTTTGAGGCCAACAGAGCAACATGACCCGCACTCTTCACAAACCAGACCTGAGTGGAGAAGGTAGCCATGGAAGTGGTGGTGATAAAACCATGAGAGAGAAGGGTGCCCATCTACTTAAATTAATTATATCTTAAGAGCCGTATGAGGAGCCCTCTGCTTAAAAGTCCAAACGTGAGTTGCGAATAAGCATTTTCATTGGCTAGACTCAACTAAAAAACAAATGATTGTATCATGAACCTCCACAAAAAAGCACTGAAACTATGCTTTGCTAAGAGCCAATACACGGGCTCTCGACAAAGCATACCCACTGTCACCGAGCCGTTAACCACTGCTGGACTTGCCATGTGTGGCACCTCTTTGTCGTGAGCTCTTTGTTTGGCTCTCGGCATACAGAGCGTTTGCTGAGTTTCTTCTTTTTGCCGAGTATGTTTTACATATTGTCTCGGTAAATGTCTGTGTTTGTCGTGCTACATCTATTTCCTAGTAAGTCTCTTGTCTTACGTCGCTTTGCCAAATGCCTGTGTTTTGGCTCTCGCCGAAGAGCCAAACACTCGGCGTAGAGTGAAATTCCAGTAGTGTTGGGCTGAGTAGACCTTGGCCGGCCTTCTTCCTTCTCTTAAACAGTAGACAAGTTGTCGATAACGGTTGGAATAGAAGAAGTGTCTTCAGGTGAGTCGTCCCGGTTGCCGTCAGGTTCAGTAGTAGTGACGGTGTGTATGCTGAGTTGCTAACACATAGGCAGATGCAGAGTATCTACACCCGAGCTCAAATGAGCTCTGGTGAACAGTAAAATCGAAAAACTTTATAAAAATGTTCCAAAAATTCTGGAATTTTTTTGTGGTAAACTTTGACAAATGTTCTAACTTCTTGCAAAATTTCATCTTCAGATCACATTCGTGGAAGGCGTGACAAAAAAACAAAATCGATGCTCTGAAAATGCTACTTTCAAAGCATTTTGGAGCACTGATTTTTTTTTGCCACGCCTTGTACGAATGTGATCTGAAGATGAAATTTTGCAAGCAGTTAGAATATTTGTCAAAGTTTACCACTAAAAGATTTCAGAATTTTTTGAACATTTTTAAAATATTTTTCAATTTTACTGTTCCCCCGAGCTCATTTGAGCTCGGGCTGAGAAAGGACTTTCCGCACATAGGCATACTATTGTCTCAATGTTTAAATTCAAATGTATCCAACTCTTTCTGAACCGTATCAAAGTTTCTCGGTAGAAACCTTGGTGCAATAAAGAATGAAGGGGCCTGCTATGCCTCGATAGTCGTTAGATCAGCGGTCGATCGCTGTTTTCATAATTGCAACAAAGGTGGTGTTGCGGAATTCTTTTGCAACACAGGCCTTGTTGCAGAAACTTTTGCAAAAAGGTTGTATTGCAGAATTTTTTTTTGTCTTTTTTTTGCAACACGGGTGATGTTGCGGAAGGACTTACGCAACAAGAATGATGTTGCAGAATTTTTTTGTCACAAGGATAGGGATTAGGGACGACAAGTTGTGTTGCAGTTTTTTTTCATCTTTGCTTTTTTGCAACATTGGTGTTGTTGCGGAAGGAGTTTTGCAACAAAAATAATGTTGCAAAAGTTTTCCCTAGTGGTGATTGAGATTGGGGACCAATTGTTGACGAATGGTTAAGGTTGCTTGTCCTGCGAGATGTTTCTAGATATTTATGACGTGCAGCTTTTGAGCACTATATGATAACTTTTGATCTAACGGCCATTCACCCAACGGACACGTGCGAGCAATCGGTCGGCTGAACCGAATCTTTTCTCATGTTTCAGAAACATGGAGGATGTTGCAAAATCCTGAGACTTTCTGTGTGTGGGACGACACGTGGTTGGCTCTCGATGCGGCGGACGAGAGGAGTAAAATCGGCCGGATGATTGTAATCATTTCCCATAAAGAATTGAGTGGAGGGGATTAAGCTACTTTTTTGCGGCCAATTTAAAACGCAATATAAGTGTAAAACACACATGGATTACATGTAAGAAAGAAAAGAAGGAACAAGCAGGTACTCCACAGTATGCTCAGAATGATTTCATGCCCTGCAGCAAAGAGATGAAATCTGTCTCGTGCAAGAACAATCGGTAGATCGATTGTTGGACCGACACACTTCCCGGGCTAGTGAGTCTCCTGACAACGGGTGCTTTCTGGTCCTCCATAGTTCCAATGTCGAGCCGGAAGATCTGGCCACGCTTGTCCAGTGACATGATCATGGAGCCGCTCCTTTCCCCAAACCCGTGGAAGCTAAAACATGGGCTCCTGAGATTGTAGCTCTCCTCCAGTCCCGTCTGCCTCTTGATCTCTTGATTGCCGATCACTAGATGCCGGCTCCACGTCGCCGCCGAGCCAGACGAGTCAGGCTTCAACGTTCACATGGCTATCCCAGGGATCTCCGTGACGAACAAGCTCAGACGGCCATGCACGGAGGTCAAGAGGAGGTGCATAAGTCGCTTAGAAAACTTCTTTCTAGTGCGGCAGCCTGGCGGGAGCTCCATCGTGTTGAGGGTGGACATGCAACTGGATTAGGGCGCGGCGAGTTGTAAGACGATGGTGGAGATGCAACAAGGCCAACACATGTCGCAAAGACATCATATAGATTTTTCATGCCGCTTCTGGACATGATTTCATGTGTCCGTCGTGAAGATCTACAATTTCCAACGCTAAACCCCTAGCAGTGCAATAAATGTCTGAAATATTGCAGGTGGATTCAAAAAATGTGGGGGACTAGCAAGTGTCATGCGATGGACTCATTTGAGAGGACAAGAAATTTTGAGGCCAACGGAGCAACATGACCCGCACTCTTCACAAACCAGACCTGAGTGGAGAAGGTAGCCATGGAAGCGGTGGTGATAAAACCATGAGAGAGAAGGGTGCCCATCTAGTTAAATTAATTATATCTTAAGAGCCGGATGAGGAGCCATCTGCTTAAAAGTCCAAACGCGAGTTGCGAATAAGCATTTTCATTGGCTAGACTCAACTAAAAAACAAATGATTGTATCATGAACCTCCACAAAAAAAGCACTGAAACTATGCTTTGCTAAGAGCCACTCCACGGGCTCTCGGCAAAGCATACCCACTGTCATCGAGCCGTTAACCACTGCCGAACTTGCCATGTGTGGCACCTCTTTGTCGTGAGCTCTTTGTTTGGCTCTCGGCATACAGAGCGTTTGCCGAGTTTCTTCTTTTTGCCGAGTATGTTTTACATATTGTCTCGGTAAATGTCTGTGTTTTTCGTGCTGCATCTATTTCCTAGTAAGTCTCTTGGCTTACCTCGCTTTGCCGAGTGCCCGTGTTTTGGCTCTCGGCGAAGAGCCAAACACTCGGCGTAGAGTGAAATTCCAGTAGTGTTGGGCTGAGTAGACCTTAGCCGGCCTTCTTCCTTCTCTTCAACAGTAGACAAGTTGTCGATAACGGTTGGAATAGAAGCAGTGTCTTCAGGTGAGTCGTCCCGGTTGCTGCCAGGTTCAGTAGTAGTGACGGTGTGTATGCTGAGTTGCTAACACATAGGCATACTATTGTCTCAATGTTTAAATTCAAATGTATCCAACTCTTTCTTAACCGTATCAAAGTTTCTTGGTAGAAACCTTGGTCCAATAAAGAATGAAGGGGCCTGCTACGCGTCGGTCGGCGGATCTTTTTACCTCGATAGTCGTTAGATCAGCGGTCGATCGCTGTTTTCATAATTGTAATAAAGGTGGTGTTGCGGAATTCTTTTGCAACAGAGGCCTTGTTGCAAAAACTTTTGCAAAAAGGTTGTATTGCAGAATTTTTTTGTCTAATTTTTTTTTGCAACATGGGTGATGTTGCGGAAGGACTTATGCAACAAGAATGACGTTGCAGAATTTTTTCGTCACGAGGACAGGGATTAGGGACGACAAGTTGTATTGCACTTTTTTTTCATCTTTGCTTTTTTGCAACATTGGTGTTGTTGCGGAAGGAGTTTCGCAACAAAAATAATGTTGCAAAAGTTTTCCCTCGTGGTGATTGAGATTGGGGACCAATTGTTGATGAATGGTTAAGGTTGCTTGTCCTGCGAGATGTTTCTAGATATTTATGACGTGCAGCTTTTGAGCACTATATGATAACTTTTGATCTAACGGCCACTCACCCAGCGGACGCGTGCGAGCGATCGGTCGGCTGAACCGAATCTTTTCCCATGTTTCAGAAACATGGAGGATGTTGCAAAATCCTGAGACTTTCTGTCTGTGGGATGACACGTGGTTGGCTCTCTACGCGGTAGACGGGAGGAGTATAATCGGCCGGATGATTGTAATCATTTCCCATAAAGAATTGGGTGGAGGGGATTAAGCTACTTTTTTGCGGCCAATTTAAAACGCAATATAAGTGTAAAACACACATGGATTACATGTAAGAAAGAAAAGAAGGAACAAGCAGGTACTCCAAAGTATGCTCAGAATGATTTCATGCCCTGCGGCAAAGAGATGAAATCTTTCTCGTGCAAGAACAATCGGTAGATCGATTGTTGGACCGACACACTTCCTGGGCTAGTGAGTCTCCTGACAACGGGTGCTTTCTGGTCCTCCATAGTTCCAATGTCGAGCCGGAAGATCTGGCCACGCTTGTCCAGTGACATGATCATGGAGCCGCTCCTTTCCCCAAACCCGTGGAAGCTAAAACGTGGGCTCCTGAGATTGTAGCTCTCCTCCAGTCCTGTCTGCCTCTTGATCTCTTGATTGCCGATCACTAGATGCCGGCTCCACGTCGCCGCCGAGCCAGACGAGTTAGGCTTCAGCGTTCACATGGCTATCCCAGGGATCTCCGTGACGAACAAGCTCAGACGGCCATGCACGGAGGTCAAGAGGAGGTGCATAGGTCGCTTAGAAAACTTCTTTCTAGTGCGGCAGCCTGGCGGGAGCTCCATCGTGTTGAGGGTGGACATGCAACTGGATTAGGGCGCGGCGAGTTGTAAGACGATGGTGGAGATGCAACAAGGCCAACACATGTCGCAAAGACATCATGTAGATTTTTCATGTCGCTTCTGGACATGATTTCATGTGTCCGTCGTGAAGATCTACAATTTCCAACGCTAAACCCCTAGCAGTGCAATAAATGTCTGAAATATTGCAGGTGGATTCAAAAAATGTGGGGGACTAGCAAGTGTCATGCGATGGCCTCATTTGAGAGGACAAGAAATTTTGAGGCCAACGGAGCAACATGACCCGCACTCTTCACAAACCAGACCTGAGTGGAGAAGGTAGCCATGGAAGCGGTGGTGATAAAACCACGAGAGAGAAGGGTGCCCATCTAGTTAAATTAATTATATCTTAAGAGCCGGATGAGGAGCCCTCTGCTTAAAAGTCCAAACGCGAGTTGCGAATAAGCATTTTCATTGGCTAGACTCAACTAAAAAACAAATGATTGTATCATGAACCTCCACAAAAAAAGCACTGAAACTATGCTTTGCTAAGAGCCACTCCACGGGCTCTCGGCAAAGCATACCCACTGTCATCGAGCCGTAAACCACTGCCGAACTTGCCATGTGTGGCACCTCTTTGTCGTGAGCTCTTTGTTTGGCTCTCGGCATACAGAGCGTTTGCCGAGTTTCTTCTTTTTGCGAGTATGTTTTACATATTGTCTCGGTAAATGTCTGTGTTTTTCGTGCTGCATCTATTTCCTAGTAAGTCTCTTGGCTTACCTCGCTTTGCCGAGTGCCCGTGTTTTGGCTCTCGGAGAAGAGCCAAACACTCGGCGTAGAGTGAAATTCTAGTAGTGTTGGGCTGAGTAGACCTTAGCCGGCCTTCTTCCTTCTCTTCAACAGTAGAAAAGTTGTCGATAACAGTTGGAATAGAAGCAGTGTCTTCAGGTGAGTCGTCCCAGTTGCCGCCAGGTTCAGTAGTAGTGACGGTGTGTATGCTGAGTTGCTAACACATAGGCATACTATTGTCTCAATGTTTAAATTCAAATGTATCCAACTCTTTCTTAACCGTATCAAAGTTTCTTGGTAGAAACCTTGGTCCAATAAAGAATGAAGGGGCCTGCTACGCGTCGGCCGGTGGATCTTTTTACCTCGATAGTCGTTAGATCAGCGGTCGATCGCTGTTTTCATAATTGTAACAAAGGTGGTGTTGCGGAATTCTTTTGCAACAGAGGCCTTGTTGCAGAAACTTTTGCAAAAAGGTTGTATTGCAGAATATTTTTGTCTAATTTTTTTTTGTAACATGGGTGATGTTGCGGAAGGACTTATGCAACAAGAATGACGTTGCAGAATTTTTTCGTCACGAGGACAGGGATTAGGGACGACAAGTTGTATTGCACTTTTTTTTCATCTTTGCTTTTTTGCAACATTGGTGTTGTTGCGGAAGGAGTTTCGCAACAAAAATAATGTTGCAAAAGTTTTCCCTCGTGGTGATTGAGATTGGGGACCAATTGTTGATGAATGGTTAAGGTTGCTTGTCCTGCAAGATGTTTCTAGATATTTATGACGTGCAGCTTTTGAGCACTATATGGTAACTTTTGATCTAACGGCCACTCACCCAGCGGACGCGTGCGAGCGATCGGTCGGCTGAACCGAATCTTTTCCCATGTTTCAGAAACATGGAGGATGTTGCAAAAATCCTGAGACTTTCTGTGTGTGGGATGACACGTGGTTGGCTCTCGACGCGGCGGACGGGAGGAGTAAAATCGGCCGGATGATTGTAATCATTTCCCATAAAGAATTGGGTGGAGGGGATTAAGCTACTTTTTTGCGGCCAATTTAAAACGCAATATAAGTGTAAAACACACATGGATTACATGTAAGAAAGAAAAGAAGGAACAAGCAGGTACTCCACAATATAGTCATGCTCAGAATGATTTCATGCCCTGCAGCAAAGAGATGAAATCTGTCTCGTGCAAGAACAATCGGTAGATCGATTGTCGGACCGACACACTTCCCGGGCTAGTGAGTCTCCTGACAACGGGTGCTTTCTGGTCCCCCATAGTTCCAATGTTGAGCGGGAAGATCTGGCCACGCTTGTCCAGTGACATGATCATGGAGCCGCTCCTTTCCTCAAACCCATGGAAGCTAAAACGTGGGCTCCTGAGATTGTAGCTCTCCTCCAGTCCCGTCTGCCTCTTGATCTCTTGATTGTCGATCACTAGATGCCGGCTCCACGTCGCTGCCGAGCCAGACGAGTCAGGCTTCAACGTCCACATGGCTATCCCAGGGATCTCCGTGACGAACAAGCTCAGATGGCCATGCACGGAGGCCAAGAGGAGGTGCATAGGTCGCTTAGAAAACTTCTTTCTAGTGCGGCAGCCTGGCGGGAGCTCCATCGTGGTCGCCTTTGGCGCTTCGACGTCTAGAGCAACGATCTGATCCCAGCGGTCCGTATTCCATTCACGCATGCAGTAGGAATAATAGACGGTGCGGCCGATGACAGCGGGACGGGACACGCCCACCATATTGATCTTGGGGGCGGATGCTTGGCGGAGGACGCCCCATTTGCCGTCCAAGGACGAGAAGATCCGGAATCGCATGCCCCTGTCCGCGAGGAGCAGCTCGAAGGAGCCCCCGTCGCCGACGCTGAGGAAGACGTCCGGGAAAGTATCCGAGGGCACGGCGACGGGAGGGAGGGATGTGAAGTGGCCGGTGAGGGCGTCGCACACGCGCAGGAGCTGGAAAACTAAGTTGGAACGTGCGGACATCTCTAGGGGCATCAGAGAGAGGAGGAGCAGGCCGCCGCGGGCCGCCACGGGCTGCAATTCGAAACAGTGCTCCTGGTTGATCTGGACGTCCAGGCTGTCGTCGTCGAGGCGGGCGCGGGGCTGGGTTGGCGCTGGCGTATGGATGACGCGACGGGCGGTCTTGTCGCTGGCCCTGTCGTATTCCTGGTAGGAGACGCCGAGGAGGAGGGCAGGGTCGAGGCGGCCGTCGGGCGCTGCTGCTTGGAGCGCGAGGCGGCGGCGGCGGAAGGCCGGCTCGAGGATCCCGCGGCGGAGGATCCTGCTGGTCGCCGCGCAGCGGATGACGGTTGCAGCGTCAGAGCGGGCGAAGATCTCGAGCAGGAGATCGGGCAACAGGGGCTCCGAGGCCGCCGGCGGCTCCGACGCGCCGCCGCGGCACGCGCGAACACGTTGGCGTCTTTTGCTCGACATCCTACTCGTAGGCTTCTTCCTGTCTAGGAAGGTGTATTTAGCCCTAGGTGCGTGAGATCGTGGTACTCTCAGCAATCGGCGGCTCGATCGAGTCGAGGGGAACAACGGAACAAATCTACAGCTTTTTTTTAGCATCCAACAGCTGATTCTCTGTTTCCATTGGTAGAAGAACCCTGTCGTATACTAGTAATCCTGTTTCAACTTGACTTGAGCGATTGTGGAAAATAAAAATGAGGAAACCTCACATACCACGCTTCGAGCCGGGGTGGTTAGCAAGGCGATCTCAAGGCGAGCAGCGGATCCTTTATGCGTCGCCGGCGCCGCCGCTGGTTCCCTCTCCCTTCCCCAACCGCTCTGGCAGCAGGAGGGATGGAGAATCTTGGACCTGTGTGTCCGGTGTGTTCTCAACAGAGTTAGGGTTGTGGGAGTCGCTGTCGAGGCCGTCGTGTCGGCAGCGCGTCTGAAAAAGTTTCTTTGGGCTTCGTTCACGGTCAAACAGGGCTCTAGCCTTCTTCTAGGAGCCAGCAGGGGTGGGTCATCCCTGTATCTCGTTGAGGTCACGGGTTATCATGTCTGGAGGTCGTACATCATTGGTTGGTTTGGTCCTCGGATGGGTGGTGGTGGTGTGGAGATGAAGATTCTTCTTCCTCGTTGGTACCATTTTCTGTTGTTGTTCTTCCTTTTTCTTTGTGTTGCTGCAGGAGGGATGTCCTGCTTTGCCCGGGCGGTTAGCTTGGCCACTGTCCCGGAACCGGATCCTAATTCTCTGCCATCTGAAAGGGGGTACATATAGCGGTACTCAAAGCCACAGATGGCGAAGGCTGGTGCAGGCATGTTGGATACACATGTGTGTCCTTGTCTTTTTGGCGCGGGGGTGAAGAGGTAGGGGAGCAGCATGGCGATGATTATGCCGTGGTTGAATATGATGATCTGCTTGGGTCTGGTTGCAGATTATTGTGTTGCAGGGGACTCCTCGCAAGGTTGAGGGATGATGACACAGAGCTTTGGCATCGCGTTTTGCTGGTTGTTTTAGGGTGCTCTTTGTTATTCTGATCTTTTATGCATATGTTAGGATGTGCTTGTTCGGATTAAGGACTTTGTATTATGTCATGATTTGAATACAAGCATACTTTTGAAAAATGGTCTTGTATGTATCATGCATATGGGTTGTTTTTTGGAGGACATGGACTGATTTTCCGGCGCGCTGTCCGCCGCCGCCGGTGCCAGGCGCCCTCGTCTTTAGTAGGCTGGCCCATCTAAATGGTTTTGGAAGGTTCTATAGACTGGTTTGGTTCGGTTTTAGAACTCAAACTAGTCTATAAAAACCTAAAGCGGTTAATTTAAAAAAAACCTAAATCGGTTTACAGAACATTTCATGCGTTTTCTTTTTCTGTTTATATTTTTATGTGTTCCTTTCATCGGGTTTCTTCAGCTTTTCTTTTTCCTTTTGGTTTTTCTTTCTTCCAACTCATGTCGATCATACGGGGCTGCCACCCAGATGTAGAGGTCAGGCTATGTTGAAAGGACAGTGCAAATGGGTCGACGAATTGGCCACCACGTAAAATCACCAAGCTGCCACCCATGACATGCCAAGCAAGGCCCTACCCCATGGGGCCATGGCGGAATCACCATCTGAGGTCGTCGCCTGGCTTCCACCACCCTCACCAGGAGAGCAGCGTAGCGCAAACATCAGCTCCAACGAGCGCCAAGGTCATGGCCTCACAGGCGACGCCTCCAAGAAGATGTAGGGGCTGTTTGGTTGGTGACCTGAGCACTTTGCCTGAAGAAAATCGGTGCCTGATAGGCATGAAAGGTTTCCGTGACTTTGGCATGTGAGGCAGCTTGGAGCGAAGCTGTTCGTTCCCTGAACATTTCGTGAGCCTGAGCATTAATAAAATAATATAGCATACAGCTTAGGACATGCATGGGAGCCTGACAAATATTAAAATAATAGCATGCACGCACTAATTGCATTTGCCTGAGCCAGGCCTCCGATTTTGCTGGCCTGACTCCGGCTAACTACTCGCCGGAGGAGCTCAGGTCAGGCTGCTTCAAATAGCGCTCAGGCACCAACCAAACAAGATGTGGATGCTTGTCCGGCTTGCTTCTGGCCAGGCAACTCTCTCTGAGGGTAGCAACCAAACAGCCCCGTAGCATCGTAGATGCCACCGTTGCCCGCTCCGACGGAGCTTGAGTTTTCACCCGGATACCAAGACGATGATGGGAGTAGAAACAAGCTCGTGACCACACCTCCAACAAGGAAAAGACGACACACAAGGTGTCTTCATGGTCAGCATCAATCAATGCCGGCTAGGCTTTTGCCCGGAGTTCTAACACCCTGACAACCTCCATGGGAAGCAAGCTGCTGCACAAACCCAACTCTGTCGCTCACCACCACGTAAAAACACTATCCGCTTCGGCCGTGACAAGCACCGTGCCTGCCGGGAGGGCCAGATCCACACTCAAAGCTCTCGATGTGTGCCCCCACAGCAGCCACGACAAGGCCCACCAACGACCCCACCCCGGGGCCGGCATCCCAGCCTCCCACGCGCCGCCGCACAACCTCACACGGGGTTAGGCTGGTCACAATGGGCAAGAACATAAGCTAGTAACTTCACACTTCTCTAGACTATGTTACTACCTCCATAGTGGGTAGGAACATCTATGTAGTGTCATGCAACGATGTATTTATTAGGTTATAGACTCATTGTTTCTTGGAGTGTGTGACGTTCCGGTAACTTAGCTAGTTATCACAAGCACCTCTCTCTTCATTAAATACGTGCCACATAAGCAAAGTTGTATTGAAGTGTGTGATGTTACTCCTAAGTTCCTCCCCACTGTGACCAGCCTTAAGAGCAACCAACGCCACTACCGGTTGCAGAACAGATCCGCGCATCATGGCCAGCACTCGCCGTCCTTCTGCATGGCTCATCGCCCTCACCACGAAACTACAAATGCCAGCCATAAGGGCATCAATGGAAGCATCACCTCCCTAGTGCTTCACCTCTTCCACGTAAGTAAAGATGGATGGGGCACTACTTAGTTTGTCAAACCCTCAATGCATGAAGCTGCCCCATCAAACCAATGCATGACATATACATCCTCTTTTTCCTGTACTTCAGTGAACGTGGAGGGCTGGATCGCTTCATCTCTTACTTTTGTCAGCCAAGAGACTACCTCCTCTGCAGGATCCCGTCTTGGTCTGCAGGCTACTAGTTGAGCTGAGCTGGACAATCGGGAGTGACGTATAGGGCTGGGGCACCCGTCCACAGTGGAGCGTTGGGCATGCCCTAATCGCCACATCCCAACCAGGCTGCCACCCCACAGTGGCCCGCCGCAGCCGCAGCCGCCACCAATTACACAAGATCTGCGCCGGGACCCCGACTCGCCCCCCTTCAGGCAGCAGCGCCGAGGAAGCGCCGATGCGCTGCGTCAACCCCGCCACCGCATCCTCGGGAATGCTCCACCGGCATGCCCGTGCCGCTGAACCGCAATCCTCACCCTAGTCGACCCAGACGGCCGCCAACTCCAACAGGCACGCTCGCTTTCCGACCGTGGAGGCCGCGTTGTTCCTTTTTGGCAACCTTAATTAAAAACAGTTTTGCTAGAACTCATCTAGCTGAGTTTTAATTATGTCGCATTCACCTTTATATGCGTGTGTGCTTCCGTGAGTTGTACTACTACTTTGATTTGTTTTTGTTTTTCAAGTGAATGAGACCAAATTATATCTCATTTAGATGAGTCCTAGGCATTTTCATTAAAAAAGCAACACCTGCCACTTTTTGCATGCGCGTCAGCCACAACACGAGACGAGACCTGCCACTTTTCTATAAATGTAATAGGTCTTAGCAGTTCAACACACATTTGGGAATACAGGTAGTAGCACAGAGTAACTAAAAGTGTCAAGCTCTTGGAAGAACTAATAGCATTCACACGACTTATTATCTCGATCGATGCTTCTAGTGCCCACAGCAAAGCCTGCGAGGAACCAACCAAAATCCGGTCAAGAAAATGCGACCTCTCCGGCGTCCGGTCACTCCTCCACGAGCATCGGTTCGCACGCGAGCACGGCGGGCGCGACGAGCGCCAGCGTGTTGGTGTGCGCGGCGTACTCCGCCCCGTCCCACCGTTTCTCCTCCTTTTCCTCTTCCTCTTCTTCCTCTTGAGCCACCGGCACCCTGACCTCGCGCCGCCGCCGCGTCCGCACGTCGAACGCCACCAGCCGCCTGCCGGCCAGCGCCACCACCTCCAGCTCCGCGCCCTGGAACCCCATGAGCCGCACGCCATCGTCCAGCCGCACCACCTCCTTCTCCACGATGAAGGAAGACTGGGCGACCAGCTCCTGCCCGCTCGCCTCGCCGTTCTCGTGCCCCGCGGGCTTTGTGAGCCGACGTGGCAGCAGCTCCGCGACGGGCACCCTCGCGGCGGCCTCCTCCCAGCTCCCGTCCTCGTCAAGCCGGAACACGGCGACGCTGTTGTCTTGATCGCGCACGGCGCAGTGGAGCTTGCCCCCGGCCGAGCCGATCTCCCACATGCCGCTGTCGCCGGGGCAGAGTACCATCTCGACGCGCCCCGTCAACGGGCTGTACCCCACGGCCGTGCCGACGCTCGTCCGCCACCACGCCGTCCCACCGGCCGCCGCGCCCGACGCGGCGACGAGCCCTTCGGCGGGCACGACCGCGTCGGTGGCCCGCCACGCGCCCGTCCCGGACGTGAACACCAGGAAGCAGTAGGCGCCGGAGCCCGGCGCGCACTCAGCGGCGCAGACGAGCGCGTAGTCGCCGCGGAAGTTGTACGGCGTGGCGTCGAAGAGGACGACGATCGCGGGGCGCGGCCAGGTGCGGCACGGCGGGGACGGGACGGGCGCCCAGGACGCGGTGGCCGGGTTGCACACGAAGAACGCGTCGTCGGCGGGCGAGTAGCAGCACGCGACCCCGTGCGACGACGACAGCACGGTGACCTCCTCCGAGGCCGGGGCAAAGGCGAGCGTCGGGGACGGCACGGCGTCGTCGGGGCCGTCGAACGGGAGGAAGCCGGCCTTGGGGACGAAGAGGCCGGACATCCGGCGCGGGGCAGCCGCGTGCGCCACGGCGAAGAGCGGGGACGCGAGCCGGCGCTCCCAGGACGGGTGCACGAGGCGGAGCCGCGCGGCGGCCGCGGGCGGGAGGTGCACCAGCGCCCGCTCCCGCAGCACGTCGGCGAGCGGCGGCGCCCGCACGGAGGTCACGCGGCTCCGCAGGCGCCGGCGCCTCGACGGCCCCCGGCACGCCCGCGGATCCTCGCTGGTCGACGCGTCGCCGGAGTACATGGCTGACCCGCAGACGGTTTGTGCCCACGCGCGCTACCTTTGTCTGCCGCTCCGCGGCGGATGTTACGAGCGGAGCAGATCGAAACCAACGCGTGCGGCTTCGTGGAAATTTCACTTTCGTCGCGGCGAAGGCATCCGCTGGCCAGGGTAGAAATCGACCGGGTTCTTCTCGGTGCGCGACTTGGTTGACGCGACCGAGGGGTCAATGCGCAGGTCGTGTCAATTTTTCATATTTTATAGGAGTATCTCTCCATCTCTATGGCGTAGCGCAACGGTGCATCGCCATGGCTGGGTTTCGGAGTTGCCGTCCGGGCCGGGGGGAGGAACACGACGGTGGTTTAAAATCGAATTAGCCGTGGCATCTGGTTCATTACCTCCCGATTCTAACGATCAGCTTCCGCAAAAATAGCCAATCGTTTGTCGTGTTAGTTACCCTTCCTTAATTGTAGGGGTTCCAGTTGCTCTACGAGTACGAGTCGTGCCCGCGCGTGCGTCGTGCCAGATGGCACGACAAGGTGAGTCCGAGGATCTCACGACGACAAACAGGCGAAGAAAAGAAAGAGGGAAACGATCTCACGAATACTGATCTGCCCACGCGTTGAACAACAAGCCGATCGACGATGTCGACCACAAGACGAGGCGTTGGCAAATGCAGCGGCGCGGTCGTCGCGCGCTCCGACGGGACGACCGCCGTCCGCTGCACTGCCACGTCCAATATCCTCCACCGCGCCACCCTCGATCCGGCTTTCCGCCGCCGCCTCGCGCTCCAATCTGCGGCCGATGGAGGTAGCATTCGACCCCACCCTCCTCCCCGGCCTCTCATATGGCGGCGCTGCATCCTTGGCGCGTTCCTAGACGTCCCTCGCGTAATCCACCACGTCCACACACCATCTCCGGCTTCATACCAAAAGATGCGTCGGTCTCATGCTTAAAGCATCTCCAGCCGTGCTCCCAACAGGTTCTTCCCACGCATTTTTTTTCACGCCGGCATCCTAAATTCGGCTCAGTCGCACCCCCAAAAGCCTATTTTTCGCCGGATTTGGCTGAAATTGATGCC
>NC_041389.1:605842124-605842806 GCF_002162155.2 Triticum dicoccoides
GGCGCCGGGGTCAGCGATTTTGGCGCGACTGAGCCGGCGAGTCAGCGAGACGCCGCTTCGTCGCCCTTATCGCCTCGGTTCCCGCGGGAATCAATGCCAAGGCTAGCCAAGGCTGCCGGGCCGGTCAGTCTCCATTGACGCGCTCCATTGATGCCTCACGGGCAGCGCAGTGAAAGCGCCGCCGACGTGCGTCCCGCCCGCTCCCATCACGCGTCGCCCGGCATGCAGCCTCTCGCCGCCCCCGCTGGGGCTATAAAAGGCGGCCCCTCCCCGCCGGTGAACGCCACAACCCCCCTGCATCTCGCCTCGCAGAGCAGCCCTCTCCCCCTTTCCTGACGACGATCAAAAATGCCCGAGAGGTTTCCTGGCGGCGGCGCAGCGGTGAACGGCTTTGGCCGCCGCCATCTCCAAGAGCCGGAGGCGCGCCTTCTCTACGAGGCCGAGTATCCGATACCCCTGGACATGCGTGTGCCGGGGGCGTGGAGGCTGAGCGCCGGCGGCATCCCGGTGTCACCGGTACCCGAAGGGGCGGCGAGGCGGGCGGAGATCGCCTGCATCAGCTCGTCCCTGACGGAGGAACAGCGGAACGAGCCGAGGTACGCGCTCGACAGTGAAACGTTGTGGACGATGTACTTCGAGCGCCGCCGCTAAGAGCAGATCTCCTCCGTCAAAGACGTCATTC